>NC_088306.1:18475281-18758857 GCF_032854445.1 Liolophura sinensis
TATCAGTTGACTCTCTCAAGGATATATGTTTATAACAGCCATTTGCGTGTTATACTTGATCTGGAGACTGCCTTAGTACATCCACATAGACCAGAATCTGTAGATTCTATCAAATCTTAAATTCCAGTCTCAAATGACAGACTGTCATGTTCTATATATGTTATTCTTCAAGGCGCGGCATTCTCTAATCTTTGTATCAGGGTGAAGAAATGTTAAACATATTTTAGGTGGAGTATTTCACTGTTTTCACTGTCTGATTGCATACTTTATTCTATAGTCATACTCTGAAATTTCAACCTTTTTAACTACTAAAGCACTTTATGCTTACAATGATCATAAAGATGATGCTAAAAATTGTTATTTGTTTGTGTCATTCAAGATGCAAGCTTCTCTACACCTCACAATTTTCTCAAAATGGTTCAAAATATTGGTTGCAGAGGCAGTTGTATAGGTTGTGGAAGTAGGGTAAGTGAAAATGGGACATGTGGTTCTGTCTGTACCACCAATTCGAAAAAAAATGTCAAATAGGGTTTTCCTTTGTATTCAAAGAGGATTTTCTAGTTGTGAAAACAAGATGGCTATGTACAATTTTAGTGTCACTGTATCAACAAATGCAGAAAAGTCAATTGTATTTTGGCATGACAGCACCAAGGACCATTCACCGATTTATATTATGTATTTGGGGCTCTCGTGGAAATAATAAAGCAGTATGGTCATTGAATAGTCTTACATGAAGTTTTATTGGAGACAACACTCAACATGCATCTCATGTATGGTGTTTGCGCCTAATTACTCAGTTGCCGAAAGGGGGTCGGGGAGGCACAATGGTCGAGGTGGTAAACATGCCAGTGCTGTGCAGTAACTCAGGAGCATCTCACCAATGCGGTCGCTGTATTGTTCAGGCCTAGCTCATGCTGGCTTCCTATCCAGCCTTAGGTGGAAAGGTCTTGCCAGCAACCTGCGGAAAGTCATGGGTTAGTTCTCGGTTTCCGTATAAGTGAAATATTCTTGAGTATGTTAAAACACCAATCGATTTATTTATTTATTTGATTGGTGTTATATGCCGTACTCAAGAATATTTCAGGCGGCGGCCAGCATTATGGTGGGTGGAAACTGGGCAGAGCCCAGGGGAAACCCATGACCATCCACAGGTTGCTGACAGACCTTCCCACTTACGGCCGGAGAGGAAGCCAGCATGAGCTGGGCTTGAAATCACAATGACCGCATTGAAAACACCAATCGAGTAAATAAAATAAATAGATCAGTTGCCAAATGCTTGTGGCTTACTTTGGACACACTTTCTTCCACCCATGAAATTGAAAGCTGTTATGTGGATGAAATGTTACTGAGCACAGCATGGTTTTAAATACCATTCAATGAAATTAAATCTGAAACATGTATGTGACCTTTTTTCTCAAAAGTCAGTCCATGCAATCATTATTACTTAACCACTTACGTGATGTATCTGTGTAGTAAAAGTCTCTAGCGTGAAAGTTATGTTTGACATGAGCTAAACCTTCTTTGTAAAATGGGCATCTCACCATCGACAGAATGAAGGATTGTGTTAGGGTTATAAGATATGTGTATATAAGTGGCTGTTTGACATTGGTTTATGTGAGGATGTGTACAAGTACATGTGTGTGGCTTTATAAGGTTTGAACATGAATAGGGACTAGCCTAGTGTAAGACGATCAGAGGTTGTCTGAGGACATTTGTAAGATTAATCTTCTGACATAGTTTTGTTTCCCCTCACATTCCTCGTCTTTGTTCTCACAGTGATGATGCTTTGTCACCGTCCTGATGAAAAGAAATCTTAACGTCTTCCAGAGCATGGATTCAGAAATGTAGTACAGAAGTAGTGTTGACCCTTAAAACTAGAAAGACGGCTTCATTTTGACTCAGTGTTTCACCTGTGATCAGATGATTTTATTGTCAGCATTTATTTCTCCATCATCCAGAGACTTCACTTGATATTTTAGGTTTATTTTCTTCCACAATTCTGGGCTGTATAATTTTTTAATAACCATGTTTTTAAAACTTCGTATTGAGCACCTGTCTGGAAGAAACAAACAAAGTTGATAGATTCCATGGGCAGCATTGCACAAATTCAAGTACTTTGCAAAACATATTGGGTTGTAAAAGGGGAAATAATCGTCAAGATACAAAAAAATCAAAACTTTTATGTGGATTCTTTCTGATTTTTGACCATTTCATTTTTAGGAAAATCTATTTGAAGGGAAGAACAAGACTAATAAACAGTTGAGTGTGGTATGGTTCTAGGGCATTATACTTACCTCCAAGTCTATCCAGAGTTATCTGCATCATTTTTTTTTTGTTGTTTGTTTAATTTCTTCCTTTAATGTCAGGGTCAGTTTGGGAGGTAGAGTCAGGACCAGTTTACCTTGGTGTTGGGAGGGCGAGGTGGGGCAGGCTTTGTAAGCCTCATACTGATACCACACACAGCTACCCTCAGCCTCCCTTTATAGTCACACATCCAGCCATTACATCATCAGAGGGGGTAGACAACCAGTTTCTGGGACACTGTTGCCATAGCAACTGCCAAGTTTCCAAAAGTCTGCACTGAATCACCCCAAGGCTGTCAGGGGTTAATAGTTGACAGACAGGGCAATGTTTCCTCCACACCCAGGAGAGCTCCACTATGAACTCTTGTCTGTAATAGAACGCCCCAGGACACCAATTAAGTCTGTATTAAAGAAAACACCAAAAATAAGACATTTCTTCCAAATGGAGAAATTAAACTTCCATTCAGAGCTAAGCATTAATGAAATTCAGGCACATTATCTTGGAATTCTTTAAATTGTTTTTATCTTGCGGCTGGTATTGAAAAGATAAAATCCACATGACCAGCATGTTGGTGTTAGATGATTTCAACCATATGTACCATATGTGGTTGCAGAGGCTAAAGAATGGTTGTCTTTTACATGTTTGTCTCACTAGCTAGGCTACATGTAACTCCAAACTACAGTCCAGGAGACAGTTCATTTTGTGTGTACATACATGTACTAGTTTCTCAGTGATATTAATACTAATAATATGGCTCTTTCATCATTGTCAAAAACTCATTGTCATTTCTATATGCATCTTTTTTTTTATTTCAATGATGAATTGTTCAATCTTTCATGTGAGCTGGCATAAGAAATTATGTAGTTTGTACAGATATTTTCCTGTTAATAGGTTGCTGGAAAAAAAAGCTTTCCAGGCTCAGACTTCATAAACCTGGTTTTGAAACAGGTCAAGTATTAGAAAGTAAATTACATGTACATATTTTTGGACCCTTGAGGCTAAAATGGGGAAAGCTATCTGGATTTCACTTTCTGATACCAAACCTTTTTTTTTGAGAACGAAAAAAAGCTTTATAACAAAGTTCAAAATTTTACTTCAAAGATGCCTTTGTGAAATTGATTTTTAAGAAATTGTTAAATCATTGGTGAGTGTTATTTTAAAATGTAATAATTGTTACATCATGATTTTATCAGTTATTCACCTTTTTGGATGCCATGTTTTCTAACAAACGGTGTACTTTCAATTTTAATTTATCCTTTATTTGCCTTTTCTAATGTGATGTTTTCAACTTTTTCTGATGTGATGTTTTTTCAACTTTTTCTGATGTAATGTTTTTCAACCTTTTTTGATGTGTTGTTTTTCAACTTTTTCAGCAAAGGAGCCGTGATCGATCAGATATATATCCACCTCCCGAGTACAGTCCGGAATGTCAGCGGAGGTGTTCCAGCTCAGGTTGTAGATGTATAGGAGAAAAAGGCTCAAGGGTAAGAATTCCTCTAGCAATACTCACCCCTCCAAAAATCACCCACACATTCAGGAGTAATTGTCATGGTGACTGAAAATTTTTTCTTATTTTACATTGGATTTAAAAGCACAGAAGTTAATTTGAGAAATCATTTGGACATGACTTAAGCTTGCCTTTTGTGAAAAAATCAACAACAACAACAAAAATAATAAAGAACACAGGACTACAACCAGAGACTGAATCAGTGGTAAGATGATGTACCACTTGCAAGTGAAAAGCAAATGTTTTTGTGCACCTGCATGATTATGACACTGCTTGCAAAAGACCAGTATGGTGATTTAGTTTGCACTTCCAGTGATTAGTGTAGAACAAAATGGGGAACCATTTGGGTCCAAGCTATGTAGCCTATTACTCATCTCAGCTTTTGTGATGACGATTTTTGGGCAAATGGGTAACATAGTGCTCAATCCAACTTGGACCTGAGTGTCCATTACATGAGGAAAGATGCCCTATAAAAGCACTTATTCACTTAAGGGTGGTTTGAGCAGAAAATTGCAATAGCGAGGTATGATCCAGTAGCTCCAGTGAAACAACAACAACAAGAATGGTACCTGCGTAAGATTCAGACATGCTCCTGTCTGATTAAATAGCTCATCAGATATTCCTATGGTTTGGGATTGCATGGCAATTTTTATGTTTTGGAAGATGTAGACAAGTTCTGGTAAGGATTAAAAAGCTTCATGATAAAAATCTTTGAAGTGTCAAAAAGTAGTTTGTGAAAATGTAATGTAGATGGACATAAAATCGGCACTCAGTGGCAAGTTGTAATTTTGGAGATGTGTACAGGGTCCAATAAGAAAAACACATCAGGATAAAACTTTTGTTGTGTCAAAAAGCCCTGTGTGAAAATAATGATGTTGACATACGTAACATGCATCTGCAGGTCCCTACGGTTGCAGTGATTATTGCATGGTTTGCAAGCGGAGAATCAAATTGCTTTTAACTGCAGAAACTTAAGTGTTCTCCCCATGGGCCATACAGAAGGGTGAGCTGCCTCTGCTGAGACACTGCAGGGTAGAGTGATTTTGCTCAGTGGTTTCCTAAGCCCCATGTATATCTGCTATAGCTAATGAACTCCAGACCTGCTTCCTTCAGTCCATGTAACCTGTCATAAGCTATAAATTCCTGTTGCCATGGGAACCGTTAGTAAAAGTATCCAATGTCAGAGCTAGGAGCCCCAGCCAGTGGTTGATCCCACAACCCATGAGGCTCTACACCCAAGGGGAGGGGGGGGGGGGGGGGAGTGGGGAGCAGAGTTTGGGTAGTAGGAAGGAGGAGTGTGGTTAAGCTCTGCTGGGTGTAACATTTGGCGTTAACCTCAAATTATTTTCATTTTTGTCTTTTTTTTTTGCTTTTTATGATATTAGTACTTGTCACAAATTCCAAAGATCCAGTTGATATATTTGTTAAACCACAGTATTACCCAAATAGGGTCAGTTTTTCAGTAAAAAATCCTCTTAGTATGGTTTTTAAAGACCAATTAAACAAACACACATATGTCTAAAGTCTAGAAAGCTGTTTTCTTTCACTTTTTCTTTGGAGAATCTTGATGCTGAAAAGCTAGGATAATTCAAAATGGATAATGAAAAAAAAACAGTGGTCTTTGTTTTCAAGAACTCTGATTTAACAAAAATATGCTGGATTGGTTTATTGTTCTAAATATTCTGGAAAGTTTGAACCATGTCCCTGTTTACTGTTGTTGCCATGTTCCTGTAACATAAGCTTCCATCCAAGGCATGGGGCAAGTCAGTGCATCTCATTCATGAGCATATCCAACCATCCAGTTCCAAGAAGACATCCCTGCAACTGGTTCCAAGAAGACATCCCTGCAACTGGTCCCTGTAACATATCCCTCATTCCATTTCCAAGAAGATATCCCTCCATCCATTTCGTGAAAATGCATGGAACAAGTCCTTCTATCCCTTTCGTTGATATACAACTGCATCCAATTGTTGAAACATATACCTCTATCCCGTTCTTGGGACATATCCCTCCATCTTGTTAAGGAACATATCTCTGTATCCATTTCCTGGAATGTAAGGAAAACGTCCTTCTATCCCTTTTATTGATATACCCCGGCATCCAATTGTTGAAACATATATCTCTATCCCGTTCCTGGGATATATCCCTCCATCCTGTTAAGGAACATATCTCTGTATTCATTTCCTGAAATGTAAGGAAAAAGTCCTTCCATCCCTTTTATTGATGTACCCCTGCATCCAGTTATTGAAACATATACCTCTATCCCATTCCTCATATCCCTCTGTCCTGTTACAAAACATTTCGCTAAATCCATTTCCTGGAAATCCTTCAACCCCATTCATTGAGATACCCATCCATCCTATTCTGGAACATATATTGAACACCCAGTTCATGTAGATCAATCATTTAACAATCTGAAAAGTTTGAACCATATTCTGTTTTCTTTTGTTTTCATGTTGCTGGAATATAAACTTCCATCCAATGCGTCCTGGAACACGTCTCTCCTTCCATTTCTGAGAACTTATCCATCTGTCCACTTCCTGGATTGCATGGAACAAGTTCTTCCATACCTTCCATGGACATATTCCTCCATCCAATTCCTGAAACACAAATTCCTGCAAAAAGTCCTTCCATTCAATAGAACATATCCCTCCACTTCATTGCTGGCAACTGTTTTAAAGGGAATAATTTAGTCTTGGTATTTATCATGAGATTACATTGAGAGTGAAGTCTACTTTTGTACCAAGAAAGTTAACATGCACCACTTTGGTTAATAAAGTCCATGATACTGGTTTGTAGAGATCTGTGTAAATAATTTCTTTGGAACAGCTCTGTATAACTGAAAACTGTAAATTAAGTCAATTAATCTAACCAAGTAATAGATCTTGCTCATCTAGTTTTCAAATCTTGCTTTTTTTTTTAAATTTTCCTTTTTGGTCATTTAACGTGCAGAGGATAGGGTTTAACAGCCAGATGCAGATGTGCTTTGCAACTCCCACCCTGTAGACCCTCTCTGTGGGATATTTCTGCATACTGATGTATATCCATCAGCAGGGTCTTTGAACTGTCAGGAAGTGAAATGTTTGCTTAATTAAAACCACATGATTGGCTATAATTGACAATCAACACCAAGCTACTAGGCATCCCTGACCAGTCACCAAGGAGATATTACTAGACACCCTCTGATTGGATGGCAGCAAGATAGATTAGTGGTGTGTTAGACTGCAGATTGAGACCACAGCTTTATTCAGAAATGTGGTAGTTATCCAATAAATATTCAACATATGAGCTATTATTAAAGTGATTATATATTAGTTTCATGGTAGATGAAAATCAGGTATTCACAAAATTGCGTTTTCATTTTACGTCTGTTTTTACTTGGAAAATTTAACTTTTTGAATTATGAACGATATTTCTATGGAACCTAACTAATTAGAGCTAAATAACATATTGTGACAGACTTCTAATGTATATCTGAGCATGTGTAAAGTAACACACAGTGAATGAAACAGCTGTAAGAACTGAAAAGAAAGAAAGAAAATTGGGCTGTAGAGATTTTATACAGAGACTGTATTTGTTAACCTATGCACTCACTAACATCAAACAAAAACTATAAATTACCATTACCTGGTTTTTGCTAGAGATGAAAAATATGTTTGGTAGAAATTCATTATAAAGTTAGATGCTAACAACTTTGTGTTGGATTATTGCTGAAGTTGTTGAAGTAGTAGCATGTTTTTCGTATTCAGTACAAAATTGATTATTGCTAGACACATGTAAAGGCAGAATATGGCTAAATTGAAATGCTTAAACACCATCTTTAGCCCAGTGTGTTAGCGTCATGTAAACATAGAAGAAATGAAGAAACGATGCTCTGCCTTATTTGACCATGTCCACCAAAAGAATAGAAGCTGCAAACTAGTATCATCTAATTTAACCAGAAATGGAAAATAAATGTATTTTAGAAATTCGGTATAATTTTACATATTAACATCTTGTTTAGATTGTTGCTAACTGAGTCGTTGTCCAAACCTAGATTAGATTATTGTTCATCTTTTAGCGGTAGTGGCATGTTTGTCATAGTTAATACAATATATCTTACTGTAAGACTTCTGTAGATACACAGTATGGCAAACCTTAAATGTAAGTGTACTAGTATGGTGATAGACTGTGAAGGACCACCTGATGGTGGCTAAAGTGACCAGGGAGCTGGTTAGTTTGGTCACTAAGGGGGCTGTGCGATAAGAGATAAGCTTGTTAATGGGGTTTTCATTCCCTAAGTGTTTAGTCTGGGGGAAGGAAACAGGAAGTGCCTGCTGGGAGGCAAGAGGCTAATGGGGGGCATCAGAGGCTAATGTTGAGGATATGGGAGGGGGGTATGAGGGATAGAATGGAGAGGGAAAGGAGGGTCAGGGGAGGATGCTGGCTGGCTGTGGGCACCCAAGTATACAGGAGCTGCTGAATGGTCAGTTGTAATGGTCAGTCAGATTCCTGACCAGACCCTAGAGAATGACCTGTGCCATTGAGAAATAATAAACCAGCAGGGCGCTCTGTAAACTACTGACCTACAACACAAAGCTGCTCTTGACTCATTTGGGATTGGGACCTGTTTTAACTGACCAGCCAGAGGAGGCTGCGTGAATATTCCACATGGAAAAGACTCAGCTGTTGTTAAATGGTGGTTAGGAGTAATGCCTTGTTTTGTTTTTTTTACATACAACAAAGCATGTTTCACAAAAACAACATACCCTGGTATATTCAAATATACATCAGATCAAATATTACCGAAAAAAATTTTTAAAACAAGATTTGAATAAGTCTTGACATTTAAATACTTCTGTGTAATAAATAGAACACTGCATCATAAAAATAGCCTGCTTTGCATCATGGGAATGAATCACATAACTGCAATCATATATATGGAATATATTTATTTAGTAAATAAATAATCATCACTTGATAGAGACTTCTTGATCAATGTCTAAATATTTTGGACTGATTAAAATTCATTTTCCACTTTACTTAAACTGTAAGATGATTTCTTATGGTTTTGTTGGTTTACGTGCTCTTACCTGTGGTAAACTTTCTGTGCTTTGTGTTTCAGGGTGCTCCAGGGTCAATAGGACCTATGGGCCCTCAGGGAAATCAGGGCTTTCCAGGACCAGAGGGTTTATCAGGACCCAAGGGAGAGAAGGGTAGCCCCGGACCTACTGGGCCATCTGGGCCTAAGGGTGACAGAGTAAGTATAATGTCTGCATATCTAGGTGGGCCTAAGGGTGACAGATTGAGTGTAGGGTCTGCATGCCTGCATTGACCTAAGATGTGACAGATTGAGTATAGGGTCTGCGTGTCTGGGAGGGCCTTAAGCATGACAGAGTGACTATAGGATCTGTATGTTTGGGTGGGCTTAAGGTGTGACAGAGTGAGTAGAGTGTGACAGATTGAGACTGAGTATAGAGTCTCTATATCTGGGTGATCGCAAGGGTGACAGTGAGTATGGGGTCTGTATGTCTGAGTTGGCCTTAGATGTGATAGCGAGGCTATGTCTGATTGGGCCTAATGGGTGACAGAATGAGTATTGTCTGCGTGGGGCTAAGCCTGATAGAGTGAGTATAGGGCCTGTATCTCGGGAAATTCCTACGGGTGGCAAAGCAAGTAGAGGTCTGTTTACTTTTCCTTGAAGAATGTAATGTGATTTTTTTTTCTTTCAGGGTAAAATTGGTGTCCCTGGTTTCCCAGGCGCAAATGGATATCCAGTAAGTTTGACATTTTTCTTGATGGTCATTTTGTCTAAAACTATTGTCAGTGTCTTTCCCAAGAAGATTCACTTTCTACTTTCAGTTTCACTTTCTACATTCAGTTTCATTTTCAACTATAATGATGAAGAATTTGATGACAATACATTCTGCTTGTTTTTCTGCAGGGAATTCAAGGCCCTGATGGTCCACGTGGTCCTCCTGGTTTGGATGGTTGTAATGGAACAGATGTAAGATTTGGGGGTTATAAATTTGAGTTTGCTCCAAACCCCCTAAACTCACATAAATGTCATGTATATGAATGATCTATTTCAAACTGGCACAATAATATAATCGATTAGCCTTCCATTAAAGTGGTTGTCATTGTTTTTTGAGTAGTGCTTTTCCTTAAACATAAACATATAACTGAATTTAGTTGAAGTGTATCTTGATGTTTTTTTTTTTTATCTCCAATGTGTGGTGGGTAGCAAATTTCACTAAAGCCCTTTTGATTGGGCGTTTATCTAGAATCATCAGCCAGTTGTGAATCTGTCATTTTGTCTGAGACATCTGTGAATTTAGATGTAATATGATGTTCTTCCCTGATCAGGGCACACCTGGCTCCCCGGGTTTACCTGGGACCCCTGGACCCAGAGGACCCCCTGGATTACCTGGTAACCCTGGTATGAAAGGCGACCCAGCTTACGGTGGTGTGCGAGGAGAACCGGTAAGGGGAAGTAACTTCTGTTGTAACCTGACAGCTTGGCTGGTGTAGCTGTTTTCAGCTGTGTCCGCCGAGATGGAATGCTTATGCCATATTAGTAATTGATTAGATGCTGACATATGTGACCAGTTAGCCAAGTTTTGAACTTGGGGTTTCCCAATCAAATTCAGCATAGAGAAAAAGATAGCTGGGTTTTCAGAAACAGCTTTTAGATATGTGAACTTTTCACTTGATACATCAGCAAAATCCTTGTGGTGGTTTTTAAACTTTTAAAAACTTTTAAACCTCTAGGCAAACAGAAAAAATGGGTAGAATTCAGTATCTCACTTTAATTCATGTACAGTGCAATTACCATGTTTTCCAGATGTAACATATGGTTTCAAATTGGTTGTGTCTGAGGGCCTCAGGGTAGATCAACCAAGTGTTCAACGGGTATATGCATTGCATTTTACCCTCTTGAAATAAAGCCATTATTAAATTTTATTATTTACCAAGTATAATCACTAGTTGTCTACAGGTACTCATCTCTAGATCTGTGAGGGAATCTGCCATAGCACTTGTCAAATTCAGTTTTCGTAAAACTAACTGTTTTTATCTACAGCTTTAGAACCTAATATCTAAACATTTCATTGTAAAACATTGATATTATTTGAAATAAAAATTTCCTAAAAGATCCCTGCAAGAGTATGGAAAGCTTGTGTATCCTTTGAAATTTACATGGTGATGCCTAGACTTCCACATTGTTCTTACGTACTGTTTTGTTGTTTTTTTCTCTTAGGGAGAACCAGGTCTGGATGGATTGCCTGGAAGTCCAGTGAGTTTTTGTTTCTTCGCTTCATTTTTGATAACTATGTTTCACCTTAAATTTTCCCTGTGAAAATGCACATCAAAAAGCACATATAGTCCATAAAATGATATGTCTGCTTGCAAATCTCAAGTTTTTCGAGCAAGATGTGGACTGGCTTTTCATCACACAAGATCTGTAATATTGGAGCATAGAGTGTAAACAAGAATTTCCGAGTTTGTCTGGCCAAGAAATGTCGTTAGTTCACCTTTATGAGTTTTTCTCATAAAAAAAAATAATATCAAACTTCACAAAAAACTCTCAAGTTGCCTTGTAAGAGGAGTCAATCAGAATCAAGCAAAACAGGTCACTTGTTGGAAAAGAAAAGTAATCCTTAGGTGAAATATGGTATTATAAAATAAGCTAAACACTCTGCATTTACAGATACTGTTTTACTGTTCATATTAATCATTTCAGCCCTAATGCCAGGTGATTTGGTTAATTTTCATGTGTCACAAATACATGTACCTTCACAACTGTATACCTTAACCCCTGTGTACCTCCATATCTGTGTATTTTCACCCTTGTATACCTTCACATCTGTATTGCCCGTTATATTTCATTCTCTAAACTGTTAATGTTTGTGTGTTTGCAGGGTTTGCCTGGTCGGGATGGATTCCCTGGCCCTAAAGGGGATTCTGGTCCACCTGGATTACCTGTAAGTCATTAATTGGCCAACTGTACATTGTAGTTAGAGCTTACAAAAAGTTACCAATCAAAGGCAAGGTGATAGCATGCAAAAATTGTGCAAGCAAATTTAAAAGTAATTTAAAGCATACGTAGAAGTAATCTGATTGAGTGGGTCCCATTTCATAAAAAGTCTAAAAGCTAATGAGACTAGCAATTTTGTCTAAATGCATTTCACAAAGAAAATACAAGGCTATCGACTTCTTGTCTTAGATTTTGAAAGTTAGCCCAAAATCCCGAGCCAGCTCCGGAACTAGTAGACAGCAAACTTGACTTCATTTGTTTGATTTTATGTCTCACCTGTATTTGGCACAGGCCTGTGCAAAATTGGCTTTGTCAATCAGCATTAACCCTGTTAATCAGGATTAGCCATTTTAGGTCATATTGGCCCTGTTAGGCGTTACTGTTAGTGTTAGTCAGTTTTGGCCCTTTTAGTCAGCATTGGTAATTTTAGACCATTTAGTCAGTACTGGCTGTGGTAGTCATTACTGGGCGTATTAGTCATTATTGGCTCGTTAGTAAATATTGGCCCCGCTAGGCCACATTTCCACTGTTAGTCAGCATTGGTAATTTTAGACCATTTATTCAGTACTGGCTGTGGTAGTCATTACTGGGCGTATTGGTCATTATTGGCTCTGTTAGTAAATATTGGCCCCGCTAGGCCACATTTCCACTGTTAGTCAGTATTGGTCCTGTTAGGCCATATTGGCATGAATATAATTGAGGCTGCTTTCTCCATATCTTTATCAGGAACATCCATAGTTTTTTAATAATTCATGGTACAGGCCTCAGCTAGATATTATCATAAATATTGAGTGTAAGTTCGCAGAGGAAACACAGACGCCTTAAAATCTTAAAAATGTATCACATTTCAGATTCACATTTTAATCCATTTTATCCATTAATCCGTTCTTGCCCTGCTGTTTAGGGTCTGCCTGGTTTATCTGGCCCACCAGGTATGAAGGGTAACATGGGTGTGGTGTTTCAAGGAGAACCGGGTGAACGGGGTCCTCCTGGCCCCCCTGGACCCCCGGGAGTAGCATTACCCCTAGAAACACCTAACAACTCTATCGCTGGACCCAAGGGAAGCAGAGGCATGAAGGGAGAGCGGGTGAGTTCATATGTCCCCTGACTAAGGTCAGGATAAATGACAAATACAGTAAATGTGTAAATAAATAAGAATATGAAAATGATGATAAACAGAACAATTTGTGTTTACACTGTGTTTAGTGAACAGTTACCTAAATGCAATTAACAATTACAAAAATGATCAACAAAAACCTTGAAAAATCAAAATCATTTCATTGTTCCTTCCAAAAGGCAGAAGGCAAATTGTGGTAAGCAAAATTAAAAATAAAACAACCCAGAAGAAAGTGTAACTGGTTTTTCTTGTACCTGAATTGTTGTATTTCAGTCAGTAAAAAAAACGCTTTGCTGGCCTAATGGTTAGGGCATCGGCCTCAATAGCTGGTAGACTGCGGGATCCAACCCGCATCGGGTCATACCAAAGACTTTAAAAATGGTACTTGCTGCTGCCTCATTTGGCACTCTGCACTGAGAGGTGAGAGCCAGGTGAGAGCCAGGTGGTTGGCCAGGTGTCAGTATAATGTGACTGGGTGAGGTGTCATATCTGGTGTCTTCAGTATGATACTGTGGCAGCATGGACTCGCCCTGCCACAAGAAGACACAATGTATGTACACACACCTAATGACTCCTTGTCGTTGTATGACTGAAAAATTGTTAAGCACGATGTTAAACTGCAAGCATACATAATACATACACAGTAAGTGAAAATAACCATATTTGTATACAGAACATTTCTCATGTGTGTGTTAGTCTGTCTGTTTGTATGTCTGTCTGTCTGTCTGTCTGTCTGTCTGTCTGTCTGTCCCTCTCTTTGCCTGGTCATGAATGATACTTTTCAGGGTATATATATATATATATGTTTGTTTTCAGGGCACACCTGGCTTGCCGGGTCCAAGAGGGTTTGAAGGACAGCCAGGACTTCCAGTAAGATCACATGGCACATGCATAACACTTCACAATTTTTGTAATTTTAAATTTTCTTGGATGTCAAGAGTTAAATGAAATTTTTGTGTCCGTAAACATCGTAACAGTAATGTAACTGAATGTTCTTGCAGTTATGGTAATACATGGTATGCACTATGACATGTGTAATACTGTATTTCTTTAACCTTTTCGCATGTTGGCAAAGTCTGCCAGCAACCTGCGGATGGACGTGAGTTTCCCCAGGGCTCTGCTCGATTTCCTCTCACCATAATGCTGGCCGCCATTGTATGGGCAAAGCATTCTGGAGTATGGTGTAAAATACCAATCAAATAAATAAATAAATAAATAATCTTGTTTGCAAGGTGTTTATTCAAGTCAAGCAATGTAATTTTGTCTCCAAAGACATGCAGAAATTTAAAAAATGCATTAATTGCACTGAAAGTTGCTCCTTCATGTGCAAAAAGGTTGAGGAATTAGGGTACTGTACCTCCTGTTTATGGCAATATATGGTATGCAGTATGCCATTTATGATCATGTACCTCCCATTTATGGCAATATATGGGATTTTATGGCAATATATACATGTGTAATACATAATATATAATATATGGTAATGTACTTTCAGTCTATGGGAATGTATAGGGGGAAATTTAGGGGAATGAACCACCTGCTTATAGCAATATATGGAGTATCATATGCAGTTTATGGAAATGAACCACCTGCTTATAGCAATATATGGAGTACCATATGCAGTTTATGGCAATGTACCTCCCTCTTATAGCAATATATGGAGTACCATATGCAGTTTATGGCAATGTACCTCCCTCTTATAGCAATATATGGAGTACCATATGCAGTTTATGGCAATGTACCTCCTGCTTATAGCAATATAAGGAGTACCATATGCAGTTTATGGAAATGAACCACCTGCTTATAGCAATATATGGAGTATCATATGCAGTTTATGGCAATGTACCTCTGTTTTATGGCAATGTGCACAATGTATACTCAGTTTCCCATGTACGTTACCATGTGTATTGGTGTTTGCAGGGTTTACCTGGAGCTCCAGGAATGAAAGGAGAGAAGGGTGTGCCAGGCATTGCTGGACCTAGGGTAAGAGCTGACCAGACGAGCTGCATCTGTTATCAACCCTACATCTAGAAATCATTTTAAAATCATGAATATTGTGGTTTTCCTCCCACCATAATGCTGGTCGTGGAGTACAAAATATTTTTGAGTACAAAAACAGCAATCAAATAAATGGATAAATGAATAAATCATTAATACTGGTACTTCATACTTTATTGATACATGTACTAGTGTGAACTTCAACCAAATTAATATGTGTAAGAAAAATTAAATTAAATTAAATTCAGTGTAGATTTCTGTCTTGTTTTCGATGTGGATGTCATGTTGATTACCAAGATGATCACAGCAGAGTGGCTGTTATGGCTGAAAACAATCCTAGCAAGTTTCTGATTTTCTCTAGTTTAAGGTTTTGTCTACGAAAACTGAGTAAAAAGTTTTATTGGTAAATATTAGAAACTTTATTATAGGAAAAGTATGATGAAATCAGTGGAGTAATACCTAGTTCTGTAAAAATTTCACCTCATTGGAGATCTTGTGTTCTTTTGTGTAATTAAAAGACTGAAATAAATTTTATATAGGATGAATATCTTTTTAAAAAAGACCTGAAAATTGAAGTAGGTATCACTAAATAGACCACTTAAAACTATGCATAAATATACTTTCATTTATTTTTGTTAGATTTTTGTGAATATAGTTAAAGGCATTGAAACATTTGAATTGTAAGGTGGCCTTTATTGAGGATACTATCAGAGTTTAGGAACTCTGACGTCACAGGAAGGTTTTCCAACTCTATTCACGACACTCAATGTTGGAATAACTCTTTTTACCCATAAGTAAAAAGTTACCTATAAAAGATTCCCTAAAATTTCTTCCTTCTGGTGAACATCAGGAAAAAAAGGTGATGTGGCATCACAGTTTCTACATGTAGATACTGTCTGTATGGCTTGTAAAGCCCACCTCAGTATTCAAATATACACTAAAAAATAAATGAAAGTGTTTTTACTTGTGGTTTTCAGTTGTCTGTATGATGAAGCTTACTTCATATTTTAGCTTTCTTTTACTTTAACTGGTCCCTGGTGGTTTATGCAAGGCAACCTGACTCTCACAAGTCAAATACTAGTACATTGTGAAGGGAAAAATTATGGCCAGTCTACACGGTCATGCAGTGTTACCTTTACAGGTGTGGCTAATAGTTTCTTTTCTCACATTCTATAGGGTAAAGAAGGTTTCCCCGGTCAGCCAGGTATCCCTGGAATGAAGGTAAGTAAGCCTTTTAGTACCACATCTGTGGCTGAAATTTGGTCTGTGAACGAATCAGAAATTATGGTATGATTACATCTCTCTGTATATCCCTGCGTAAAAAGGCTATCTACAACAGTGTTAGAGAGAATTTCCCTTGGTTCAAATGGTACAAGAAAAGGTCCTAAAAGTTCAAACCCAGAGTAGGATACCCTGTTGCACAAAAGTAAATGGTGAATTGTCTTATGAAAAGCCTTATTTTAGAACTTTTGGGATAATGTCTTGATCATAAGTACTGTTTGTATGACCTTGTAGTGTTGGGCACAGGCTAAGGTCCCAAAGGTTGTTGGTTCAAAACCCAAGCATGTTGCACCTGTCACCTAGATATGAATGAAGGTAAAAATGGTCTCCATTCACACTTGACCAGAGTATTGTGATGTTCCCTAGGGTGAACGAGGCTACCCAGGTGATGATGGATTTAACGGTGAAATCGGCATGAAGGGAGAGAGAGGTTACCCAGGGAGAGATGGTCCCACTGGACCCACTGGACCCCCTGGACCGTCAGGGGTAAGTTTGCACAGATAGTGTGTAGGCATTCCCCGCAGACCGCAGATAAATCTATACAACCCTGGGCTTACGTGGAGTCCCCCAATGATTTAAGTGGTCAAAAGTATTTTTCAATTTTGAAAATAGTTGTAAAATATTGTCAGTTGTAAGAATTTGTCATAAAAATGGTTAACCAAAGTTTTCATGTTGTACATACTTGTCAAAAGAAATATTTTGTTTGGAAGTCAAACAAACAGGGCAAGTCTTCTGGAAAATGCAGAACTATTTAGTGTTTAAATTGCTATTACAAAAAAAGCAGAATTACTAAAAATTTTCAGTTTTACAAATAGTATCAGTTGTCACTTGAAATATTGCAGTGAAAAATTTCACTTTCTTCTATTTACGACCAAAAATACAGGTACAAATGCAACTTGAAAAAACACTTGTCAGAACAAATATTTATTATTTAGACTTAAATTGTAAGGAATTTCCTGGAAAGAAAAAAACATTTGAGCTTGTTCGGACAGAGTTGTCACAACAAGTATTTGTTGAAGTAATAACATCCTGGACATACCTGTATTTAAGGAGCAGATCCGTGGTCCACCTGGCCCACGTGGCCCACCTGGTCTCCCCGGACTTCCCGGATCCCCTGGTGATGATGGTCGCCCTGGGTTACCTGGCCCACAGGGTAATGACGGGCGTCCAGGCGGACCAGGAGTACCTGGGCCACCAGGCCCACAAGGTTTGGACGGCCCACTTGGAGAGAAGGGAGATAGAGGATTGCCAGGTGGGTAGATTTGTCAGCAGGTACCCCTTTATAATCAATGTCTGTATAGGTATTTAATTACATAGGATGACTTGTGGTAACTATTGTTGGTCTGTCTTATATAAGTATATTTGACAAAGCTTAATTATGTTGGTCAAATTTGCAAATTGGACATGTATAACAGTATTGCCTTTTTGGCAACATTTGCTCATGAACGGAAGATGCTCATCAGGGGAGAAAACTAATTTTTTAACATGCGTGCCCATTATTGCGCATTGCGCAAACATTATTATTCGTTGTGCGTATCTTTTTTCTTTGACATAACTCCGGAAGATTTTATTAACTGTCAGTAAAAATGGATCGTTTTGGGTAAAACGTGTGACAGGAAAGTGAACCTTCTGTGTCTGTAATCGAAACCATTAGCTTAAACAACTCTCATCCTGCTAATAAGAGTTTAAAGAAATGACCTGGCTGACTATATCGCCAGTGAAAACATGGCCAGTTTTAGTAAGAGTAGCCTACAAATACAGACCATACCGCTCCCGTTGTTTCACTGATGATTTGCATTCATTGCAAAGGATTTCTTGGTGATTAATCACTAAAAACTTTTGTGAAAACTGGTACAGGTAAAATTTTGGAGAGTAACATAACAAAAATCATTACCAGTTGCATGTGACTAGGTAAAACAAACAAACATTTTTACCCCTGTGAGAAAGAGTGATCTCACACGTAGTCTTTGTTCCTGTTTCAGGCTTACCTGGTCTTGACGGTCTTGTGGGACAGCCCGGTACGTATGGACCTAAGGGTGAACCAGGGTTCCCAGGTGAACCCGGTTTGTCCATCCCCGGAGAACCTGGGCGAGATGGTGCCCCAGGTAGAGATGGCGTACCTGGTCAGAAGGGCGATTCTGGTTTACCTGGTGCCCCTGGTCTACCTGGCGACACACCTGATGGAGTTCGTGGCCCCCCAGGTGTTCCTGGAGAGAGAGGAGAGAAGGGATTCCCTGGACGCCCTGGCAGGGATGGTTTGCCAGGGTTACCTGGTCTGAAAGGTACATCTTGGTAAACTGAACCGAGCTGTAATAATAATAATTATAATAATAATGTTGTCTGCATTCAGTTCAGTATATTGTTTATGTTCTCTAGAGACCCTCAACTCTACACAACACACACATACAACATGCTACTAGAAATAAAATGAAAACTGCATGATATACACAGTAATACCCTATATGACCCAAAATTTTGCCTATAAAAGAAGCAAATAAATGGATGAAATAATGCTTTAGGTTTTGACACTTGCATCACCACCATAGGAATCATCTTACCGTCCAAAATAACCTTGCAGCACCTTTCTGTAATCAATAGAACTGTCAGAATTAGGAAAAATGAGCAGGTTAGTCATGCACGAAATTTAAGGTCCTTTACAGTAGTTAAAGGAATGCATGGCAAATTGTGCTAAAATGAATTGTTTCTAAACTAGACCTACTGGGAATAAGTACAAGATGAAGGTTTTAAAGTAATGTAGCTATCATTCTGATGCGCAGACTGCCTTATAGATATGAATGTTTGAAATTCTGTACTGAGGATCCAGGCAAATTGAAGACTAGCAAGGAGAGTATTTTCAGTTCTCGGGTAAAATTACTAAATACAACTATACAAAAATTATCATGGCAATGGTGCCAGTCTTTAGTGGATCATGTTTGTGTGTGTATTTCTTTAGTTCAACATAAATAATCAGTCAAAAGAATAGATTTCTGACTTTTTTATTTGGCGTTACGAAGAAATTAGAAAAGTTAATGCGTGGAACTGTCATCAGAAGGTGCGTTAGCTGAGGTAGGTTTGGTGAATTTCAGACTATTTCGAAAAACAGGCCGTTCGTTGTGCAAATATCATTTAAGGGATCTGATTGGGTAACGTTATTGGCGTTAGCAACAGTACCAATGACTATTCTGGTTTTACCCACGCTAAGAGCTTGTCTTTGCTCTGCAGGTGATCGAGGTGGCTCTTGTTTGGACTGCCGCCCAGGTGTGAAGGGAGAGAAGGGTTTCCCTGGTCTGGATGGCCCACCTGGTCCCGCAGGTCCCCGTGGCAACCCTGGGGATAAGGGAGAGTCTGGCGTACCTGGATTTGATGGCCCACCTGGATTACCTGGCCTACCCGGATCACCTGTGCGTACATTCACTTCTCTCTCACATGAAATTTTTTGGTTTCTGTAGCAGTTTACTGGTCGATTAAGAAGTGCTTTAGGTCCAAAAAAGTATCAAATATCAAATTTCAACTGACCTTCGTTCTTCAACCTTTTAAAGTACTGCTGCCATCAAGATTTTAAAACATTCTGAGAGAAGCATGGGATGTAGAGAAATAATTTTCACAGTTTTATGAAGCTCGCATTTTTAGTGACCAAACAAATCATTTTTGGTATCATTTTCATAATATTTGTTTGCATAAATTCCACTACAAAAAATGCTTAAGACATTGAACCGGTTGAAACTTTACATTGCACCAAAACTAGAGCCCTCATATCATGGATTGATCATGCTGGATGTTGTTTTTGCAGGGAGAGCCAGGTCAGCCAGGGTTCCCCGGGGACAAGGGTGACAAGGGAGAGAGGATTAGAGTGGAGGATATCCCCGTAGTTTTACGTGAGTACTTCGACCTGTGAAAGTATTTATTTCGTCATCCAGAAGGTCATTATGACAGCGCGTCCTTATCAGAAAAAGAAAGGGTTGATATTTGTTTGTCTTCTTTTGTTTTGAATTCTCACTTATGAAAGCGCTGGTGATTTGAAAGAAATTAATAATGACAGAAAAGTAGAAGGCAAGAAAAAAAGTCATTCAAGTGCCCAACAAAAGCCCTTTTGGAGAGTCAGTCGGTTTAGCCTCATCAAACATATTTTTTATTTTGGCCTCACCAACCTTTCTCTTGAAAGTTCTAATCACCATCCCAAGAAATTGAAGAGAAGATTGTAACCTTTAGATTCTTTGTGTCAGTCTTGTTGGCTGTTTAGGTTACATTTTTCATGATCTTTTGTGTATTTTCATTCATGTTCCTTGTACTACATGGATATTATTTTTTGGGGGGAGTTGCAGGCATTTTTTTTCATAACCGTAATAAATACCCAGATTAAAGGTGAACACTGAAATATGTGTTTATTAATTTCATATGTGATCTAATATTACTTCTTGAACATTTAGATGTACGTATAACCCATAAATATAAGGTGTTTCGAGGTGGTTTGCCAGGTAATGCTCCTACATGCTACTTAATTGACTCCCCCGTGTCCTTTGTGTTATCAGAAAAGGGTGACCCCGGTGTGGCTGGAAGCCCAGGATTACCCGGCCTGCCAGGAAGTATAGGACCCCAGGGACCCCCAGGTGCACCTGGTTTCCCAGGACAACCAGGCGAGAAGGTCGGTCACATCCACTAAGCTTGATGAGTCAAGGATTGGTTCAGCAAATGTTGCAAAGCTTAAATTGCTGAAAACAGATGGGGGGATCAATTTTAGGGCCACTCCTCGACATTTTGTTCCAGTAATAAATGGAAGTCACAGTGAAAGTCACAGCATATAGCCTATTATCATATGTGTCTATCAAGGTTTGCAATATTTGGTTGATTTGTATGTATTTTGTATAAGACATGCAAATGGTTACGAGGACTATCTGACCTTGTAAGACGTTCTTGTAAAATTGTGTTCTTCCATATGTGATTTGTTTATCTAGTATTATATGAGCCTATACAGATTTTCTCTGTTCACGAAAATATCTCGTGCTTCTGATGTATTTGTGAAGTTTTTTTTTTATAACTTTTTTATATCGGCTCAGTCAGAAGGTGTCTTCCATCACTGTTTTATAAATGTGCTGGTCCAGACTTATTGCAGTCTTGGTTAGTTTGCCTTATATAGTGCACCCTGTATATATTATATGGTCTCTATGTATAATTTAAACATCAATTGATATGATATTTTATATTCATTCCTCCATTGTGTCATAAATCTGTCACTGATAACGTGTTTCAATTGTGTCTAGGGTTTGCCCGGCCCATCTGGTATAGATGGTCGACCTGGAGAGTCTGGTCGTCCTGGCTTCCCTGGGGAGAAGGGTGACCCAGGCTTTAGCTATCCAGGCCCTGCTGGAGAGCGTGGAGAGCCAGGCCTACCCGGTCTGCCGGGTGCCCCAGGTCGCGACGGACAAAAGGGAGAGCCAGGTAAGCTTTGAACAGCAGAAGATTGCAACCGTGTTGTGTTATAGTCGTTTGGATGTGTCTCAGTGACAAGGTGTAACTTCCAACCACAAGGGATGCGAGGTTCAATCCCAGCCTTTGTAACCTAATCATGCTATAGGAATTGGGATGTGGGTTCAGTCCCAGCTTTTGTGACCTTATCATGCAACAGGAATTGAGATGTGGGATCAGTCCCAGCCTTTGTAACGTTATCACGCGATAGTGATGAGGATGTGGGTTCAGTCCCAGCCTTTGTAATGGTATCGTTCTATAGTGATTCGGATGTGGGTTCAGTCCCAGCCTTTGTAACGTTATCATTCTATAGTGATTCGGATGTGGGTTCAGTCCCAGCCTTTGTAATGGTATCATTCTATAGTGATTCGGATGTGGGTTCAGTCCCAGCCTTTGTAATGTTATCATTCTATAGTGATTCGGATGTGGGATCAGTCCCAGCCTTTGTAACGTTATCACGCGATAGTGATGCGGATGTGGGTTCAGTCCCAGCCTTTGTAATGGTATCATGCTATAGTGATTTGGATGAGGGTTCAGTCCCAGTCTGTGTAACGTTATCATGCTATAGGGATTTGGATGTGGGTTCAGTCCCAGTCTTTGTAATGTTATCATTCTATAGTGATTCGGATGTGGGTTCAGTCCCAGCCTTTGTAACGTTATCATTCTATAGTGATTCGGATGTGGGTTCAGTCCCAGCCTTTGTAACGTTATCATGCTATAGGGATTGGGATGTGGGTACAGTCCCAGCCTTTGTAACATTGTCATGCTATAGGGATTGGGATGTGGGTTCAGTCCCAGCCTTTGTAACGTTATCATTCTATAGTGATTCGGATGTGGGTTCAGTCCCAGCCTTTGTAACGTTATCATGCTATAGGGATTGGGATGTGGATTCAGTCCCAGCCTTTGTAACGTTATCATGCTATAGGGATTGGGATGTGGGTACAGTCCCAGCCTTTGTAACATTGTCATGCTGTTGTTATTTGGATGTGACTCCATGGTGATTTGTTCAGTTTTAACCATGAGCATATAATGCTATGGGTTCAATCCCAATCTTGGGCAGAGAATTTGTAGGTTTCCCTGCTCTCATTCTTTGTTTTCATGGGTAGCAGTAAGTAGGTGACACTGAACGCTATCTCCCTAAAAGGCGTTCATTGACAACAGTGTGATAATTGGTAAATGTTTACTAAAGACCGCTTGTTTTTGACCAATGTGGTGTGGAAATCTGTATGTCAGACATTTGAAAGTTTTTCAGTGACGTGCTAAAGTGTTAGCTGTTTAGTCCATGCTTTGTTTCCTTCACCCATGAAAAATAAATCTTCTAGGGAAAAAATATGAGCTGTTAGAAATCAGAAAAAAAATTGCAGTAAAAAGTTTTCTGCACAAGATCGTGGCAGCTGAAATGGACAATATTTGCGTTCCATAGTAGTATGTTTTCTGTTTGATAGGTCTGATTGCACAGACACTGCCCAGTAAGGGCTCGAAAGGAGAGGTGGGTCCAGCAGGTGTGCCCGGATCACCTGGTCTGGATGGATTACCCGGCATCAAGGGCAACCCAGGTGAGGCCTACTGAAATGTCATAGCTGATGTTATACCTGATAGAACCATGATCTTACAGCATTCTGACATCATAGGTGATGTCATACCCATAGAACCATGATGTCACAACATTATGATGTCATACTCATGGAACCATGATTTCACAACATTATGATGTCATACTCATAGAAACATGCTGTCACAATATTATGATGTCATACTTATAGAACTATGATGTCATGTTCTTAGATCTATGATGTCATGTTCTTAGATCTATGATATCATACTCATAGAACCATGATCTCAAAATAGTGTGATGTCATACTCATAGAACCATGATGTCACAGTAGTGTGATGTCATACTCATAGAACCATGATGTCACAGTAGTGTGATATCATACTCATAGAACCATGATATCAGAACATTGTGATAGGTATGACGTCTTAGTGCAATATGTGATGACAAATTTAAAATGTATGATGTCTTTAACAAAACATGTGGTGCCAAATAGAAGAGAATAACATTAATTACCTACATGTACTTAACGTTTGGTTTCCTTTCTTACGTGCTTTTTCTCTGCACCCATTTTATTTAACACATCCTTGCTAAATGCACACGTATACAAAGAATTGTTGAACTGTGGGGGGATCTGTTGTAAATATTGAATAGAGAAACAGTTTGTTAGATAAACTAGCTTGTGTTTCATGATAATTAAACTTTTGTTTTTAAAAACTGCCATTGTTCAGTTTTTCAGCTATTTCCTTTCTCAGCACTTCCTTGTTGTATTAAAAGAGATTGTATATTGAATTTCTTTTGTTATGGATTTGTTGAGAGCATGTTGACTGAAATCCAGGGAAGAAGTGAGCTATGAGCGCTGGCTTTGTGATTTACACTCACGTGACTTGTGTGGTGCTGTGTTGTAGGTGTACCTGGTCGCCCAGGAGTGGATGGCTTAGCCGGTATGAAGGGAGACAGTGGTCTACCTGGCTTACCTGGAACCCCTGGTCCAAGAGGTGAGTTCTTGGTCTGAATATCACTTGACAGATCTCCAGGTGGGGAAGAATCAGAGGTAAAACTCGCCAGAACTATGTCAGATTAAGGGAATATGTTATCACGATGAAGAGTGAGACATTTAATTGAGACTTCAGGTAAAATGTGATTAAAGCTCAGGCACACAGGTTATTTGTGTTAAGTGCAAACATCTACAGTATTCGCAGGAAAAAAGGTCTGCTTCTCTTAAGATTAGACGCGGGATTTGCATTCAAGTGCATTCATGAAAATCGTACAGTGATGAACATGCAAGAGTAGGGCTGTAAATATTGAATCAGTGTGACCAGTTTTAGAGGTTAATTTTTTTTTTGTCACATTTTACTATAAATGGCTGTTTTAAGGAGGTTTTACTAGACTTTATCAAGGTTTTACTGGTAGATATTTATCAGGCTTTGGTGGTTGAGTTTTCAATTTTTGCTGGTTGATATTTGTCAGGCTATAATGGTTGATTTTTTAGGTTTTACTGGTAGATCTTTATTAGGCTTTGCTGGTTGAGTTTTCAGTTTTTGCTGGTTGATATTTATCAGGCTTTACTGGATGATTTTTCAGGTTTTACTGGTCCACGGGGAGACAAGGGAGAGCCTGGTTTACCTGGGCCATCTGGATTGCCAGGGCTGAAAGGAGACGGAGGCTTACCAGGACTGCCTGGTCTGGCAGGTGAGTTTTTAGGAAGGAGGAAGGTGGGTGGAGTGGGATGAGGGAGGCTGGGTGGGGGGGAGGGGTTGGGTGGTGTGGGGTGGTAGACTGGAAGTCCACAAGCTGGGTACACATTAAAACCAACCAGGCCAATGGCTGTCCTCCATGTTGCTTGCAGTATACATGCACTTCTAGTGACGCACCATAGGCAAACCACTGACTGAAGCGTTTCTCACCATAGGCAAACCACTGACTGACTAGTGACTCACCATACGCAAACCACTCACTGAAGCATTTCTCACCATAGGCAAACCACTCACTGACTAGTGACTCACCATAGGTAAACCACTCACTGAAGCATTTCTCACCATAGGCAAACCACTCACTGAAGCATTTCTCACCATAGGCAAATCACTGACTGAAGCGTTTCTCACCATAGGCAACCACTGACTGAAGCGTTTCTCACTGTAGGCAAATCACTGACTGAAGCATTTCTCACCATAGGCAAATCACTGACTGAAGCATTTCTCACCATAGGCAAATTACTGACTGAAGAGTTTCTCACCGTAGGCAAATCACTGACTGAAGCATTTCTCACCATAGGCAAATCACTGACTGAAGCATTTCTCACCATAGGCAAACCACTTACTCACGCGTTGACGCATGTCACACCACATGCAAACTACTAGTGACTCACCATAGGCAAACCACTGAATGACTCCTCTCTCACCATAGGCAAATCACTAATTGACGGATGTCACACCATAAGCAAATCACTGACTGACTCCAGTTTCACCATAGGCAAATCACTGACTGACTCTAGTCTCACCATAGGCAAATCACTGACTGACTCCAGTCTCACCATAGGCAAACCACTGACTGACGCATGTCACTCCACATGCAAACTACTAGTGACTCACCATAGGCAAACCACTGACTGACTCCTCTCTCACCATAGGCAAATCACTAATTGACGGATGTCACACCATGAGTAAATCACTGACTAACTCCAGTCTCACCATAGGCAAACCACTGACTGACTCGTGTCACATCATAGGCAAACCACTGACTGACTCTTCTCTCAGCATAGGCAAATCACTGACTGACGCGTGTCACACCAGAGGCAAACCACTGGCTGACGCGTGTCACACCATAGGCAAACCACTGGCTGATGCATGTCACACCATAGGCAAACCACTGGCTGAAGCATGTCACACCATAGGCAAATCACTGACTGACGCGTGTCTCACCATAGGCAAATCACTGACTGACTAGTGGCTCACCATAACCAAACCACTGGCTGACGAGTGGCTCACCACATGCAAACCACTGACTGATTCTTGTCTCACCATAGGCAAATCACTGACTGACGCGTGTCACACCATTGGCAAACCACTGGCTGACGCATGTCACACCATATGCAAATCACTGACTGACTAGTGGCTCACCATAAGCAAACCACTGGCGGATGAGTGGCTCACCACATGCAAAGCACTGACTGATTCTTGTCTCACCATAGGCAAATCACTGACTGACGCGTGTCACATCATAGGCAAATCATTGACTGACTAGAGTCTCACCATAGGCAAATCGCTTTCTTGTGGCTCATCATAGGCAAACCACTAGCTGACTCGTCGCTCACCATAGGTAAACCACTGACTGACTCATGGTTCACCATAGGCAAACCGCTGACTGACTCGTGGCGCACGACAGGAGCACCTTACTTATGCTACTCCCAGTCAATTTTAAATTGGCTGGGTATGCTGAAACCTTGATAAAAGAGAAATCAGGACATGAAAATTTACCAGTTATTTTGAGTTCTCCTGTTGTTTTACTTGTTAGAAAGCACAAAGTATATAGGTCAACAACCTGTCCCAAACCTACTGTTTTATTTTGCCTTACAGCTTATCATGAGATCAAGAGAGATTCTGTTGTGTTCTCACACATTATAAAATCTAAATCAGTTGCATATTAGTGTTTGTTTTTTTGTTGAGATCAGTCATTTAATTGCCTTTTGCACGGCTGTGTTTCAGGTATTAAAGGAGAGCCAGGGTACCCAGGAGAGGGCGCCCCGGGCAGGAAAGGTGAACCAGGTCCCATCGGCTTCAAGGGAGATCCGGGTCTGCCAGGAAGGCAGGGTTCTGACGGTACGTCATCATACCTGAGGCCTTGTGTCAATTGTATGGGGATCTTTCTACTTACCTGTGTGGAATGATCATTGATTGGTGATCAGGGGACACAAAATCAAAGCTGATGTTGGTTAGAATTATGTGCACAGTATTGTCATT
This sequence comes from Liolophura sinensis, assembly GCF_032854445.1. Lineage (NCBI taxonomy): Eukaryota > Metazoa > Mollusca > Polyplacophora > Chitonida > Chitonidae > Liolophura > Liolophura sinensis. The sequence continues at coordinate 18,502,477 of NC_088306.1, forward strand.
AATTTCAATCCAAAGAAATCCAGTATGTTTTGAAGGTAACAAAAGTGAAATGCAAGCAATATGCACGAACAAAGTGATAGTACTTGCCCGAAAATATTACTTCCCGTTAGTTTTGGGATTATGTGCTGTAATAGTAGCACCGTAATAGTGTGATGCGAAAGGAGCCAAATCTATTCCTCAGATTTTAAATACATGTAGGTACATTGAATATCTATTAATGTGTCTTCAAGTAAAATCTACACCAAGTATCCTGCCAGAGATTCAATTCTTTGAAGCAGTGTGCAGCAGTAACACCTAGTCTGCAACATGATAAGCTATCAGAACAAATCTTAAACAAAGTAACATTCCACTGCATCAAAGTAACCTCATGTTGCAATGAATCATTATTTTGCAACAAAGTAACATTCCTCTGCATCAAAGTAACCTCATGTTGCAATGAATCCTTATTTGGCAACAAGGAAAAGAAAAGCTTAGCACTGCTTAGATTTGAATGTAAAATCTGGTGAAGTTAATATCATATGCAATTAAAAAAAAATCTTTTATAACTTCTTAATTAAATAGTGCCTTATGTTATAATAAGATAGAAAATGCTATATCCAAATAAAGCTCTGAGCAAGAGAATGAAAACTCAAGTCAATAAAATATAAATAGAAAAATTTTTGCAATTTTGAACATGTACAAACAAACCCCAGAACAGCTAAAATCAACAGAATTCTCAAAATTGGTTAAACTGTAGAATTTACCCTACATGACCTGAAATTTCGTCCATATAAGTGCATCTTTAGAAGCAAATAAATGTAACAAAAAATTATTTTTGGTGCTGAAGCTTGCAATTTTCCACTAGAATGTCATCAAACATTTCAAACAAACCTTGGAACACCTTTCTAAAATCAACAGAACTTTTAGAATCAGGAAAAGTAGGTAGGTTTGTCATGGATCATAAGGAAAATTTGAGGTCATGTACTGTATGGAAGATTTCAGTGAATTTAGAGTATTTTTGCTTTTATAATAATAACAATAATAATAATAATTCTTTTGTTTCAGCCATATGTAATATTTAGAACATTTGCGATAAGCGACAAGTTTTAGCTGAGCGTATTGTGTCTGGTGTCATGGACTGATTGTGTTTTGTGATTGCTATGATGACTCAGGTCACCCAGGACAGCCAGGTGTATTATTGACTGAGTGTGTTTTGTTATTGCTATGTTGCCTCAGGACTGCCAGGTTTATCATTGACTGAGTGTGTTTTGTTATTGCAAAGGTGCCTCAGGTCCCCCAGGACTGCCAGGTGTATCATTGACTGAGTGTGTTTTGTTATTGCTATGTTGACTCAGGTCCCCCAGGACTGCCAGGCGTATCAGGATTCAAGGGAGAGCCAGGACGCGCTGGACTGCCAGGTCTCCCGGGGCCAGCTGGCCGTAAAGGAGAACCTGGCTTCCCAGGTCAGGATGGATTGCCGGGACCACAGGGGCCCAAGGGACTGCCAGGAATACCAGGTAGACAGACATCTGTGTCCACTCTTAATGATCAATTCTGGCCACATGATCAGAGAAACAAAGTATTGATCATCATTTAAATTGAGCTGTTATTTTATGTTATAAACCATAGTGTTTTATTATACATAAAAATAATAAAATAAATTAAATTTTGTACAAGAAAATAATTGTAAAGTTGTTGGTAAAATATTATATCGTTTAACTTTTAATTGTGTTACGTGATACTTAGGCATACATAATTATACAAATGTCTTATTTTATATATTTTTTTTATATTTCATGTTTTATGCGGTTTTTATCATTATTATTATTATTGAAGAAATATGTATGAATTACAATACTGTCAATAAAATTTCATCAACAAGTATCGGTTAACTCAAAGATGCAAATTTTGCATCGTTATTCAGTGACCAGTTAATCCGTATATTATGCTATCTTTTGGTTACAGGTTCCCCAGGTTTCAAGGGCGAGCCGGGACTGCCAGGGCTGCCAGGACTCAGTGGGCCAAAGGGTAACCCCGGGGAGCCAGGCCAACCCGGCCGCGCCGGTCTGCCAGGTCTGGATGGACAGCCAGGGCCACCAGGACCCCCTGGTCAGGATGGACTGCCGGGACTGCCAGGTAATGTACCTGAACGTTATTATACCTGATTCTGTCAGGTGATCAGGGGCAGATTCATCAATATCATTTTTGTAATTGTTAAGTCTAAATTTTATTTCTTTTTTTTATGCATCAAAGGGCCATTTGACAGTTTAATGTTTGTTAGAGACCATTTGTTTTGAAAATTTGCCAGTAACATGCCACTGGTGTATGCTGGGCACTCTCTACACATTTTTTTTTTTTTTTTTTTTGATTGGTGTTTTACGCCGTACTCAAGAATATTTCACTTATACGACGGCGGCCAGCATTATGGTGGGTGGAAACCGGGCAGAGCCCGGGGGAAACCCACGACCATCCGCAGGTTGCTGGCAGACCTTCTCACGTACGGCCGCCAGCATGAGCTGGACTTGAACTCACAGCGACCGCATTGGTGAGAGACTCCTGGGTCATTACGCTGCGCTAGCGTTTTAACCGACTGAGCCACGGAAGCCCCCCTCTACACATTAGACAGGCGTTTAGGAATAGCCCAATTCTTCAACCTTTTCAAGTTCCTCTGCAAACAGTATTTAGAAACATTCTGAGAGAAGTGTGACGTTTAGAAAAATAATTTGCACAGTTTTATGAAGCTGTCATCTTAGCTAATTCAAGTTTTTATCATTTCATAAATTTAATAAATAAAAATGAAAAAAAGTGCTTAGCTACTTTAAAAGGTTGGAGATTTACAGTATATAGTGAAAAATTTTGGAGGATTGCGGTAAACAACAGATAAATAAATAAATGACAAGTGTGGGTGTTTTTCAGGTCCTAAGGGTGACATAGGCGTGATGGGATTCCCTGGGGAGCCAGGTCGTGATGGTAACCCAGGAAGAGAAGGTTTGCCAGGTCTTAAGGGAGATCCAGGTTTACCTGGACTGTCTGGGGCACCAGGTCAAGATGGATTCCCAGGTAAGGTCACCTGTCAGCAACACAAGCCTGAAGTGTGTAGAAAATCTAATTAATGTGTGCCTCAAATGAAAGGCAGCAGAGAACTGTGTCAAGAAAGGCAGCAGAGAATTGTGTCAAGAAAGGCAGCAGAGGACTGTGTCAAGAAATACAGAAATAGGGGAAATTCTTAGGAAGAAAGTTTAACGTGATTGTGGACAAAAAAGGCCACCTGTCAGCAACACAAGCCTAAGCATTAAAAGAGACTTTAAGAGCTTGCTTCTAAAAGATTTCTTTGTGTTGTTAGCTGCATAATGTATGTGTTGATACTTATGTTTAATAAGCAGAAATTATCGTGCACCAAAGTTCATGGGGTTATCAGAGGTTATCAGTCATTATCAGACAAAATGACATCACCGGACATACTCAAATTGCGGTGTTGTCATCTCATTCATTATACAATCACACATTATGCATCCGTTTGTGTTCTACAGGAGCTAAGGGTGACCCTGGTCTGCCAGGATTGCCGGGTCCTAAGGGTGACCCAGGTCGAAGCGGAGAGAAGGGCTTACCTGGTGAGCCAGGGCGACCAGGCTTAGATGGGCGACCAGGAGAACCAGGATTGCCAGGTAGGTGGGCAGCAGAGGTAAATACTACAAACCTGTACATGTGACAATAAGACAAGTTAGACAGGTGAAGAGTAATATTGGTATCAGTAATAGTACTAATGCATATAGTTATATTTGCCAAGGGGGTTAGCATGCCAGCACCACATAGTGATCCAGGAGCTGTGAGTTCAAGTCTTGCTTATGCTGGCTTCCTCTCCAGCTATGCTAGGTATCTCTTCCAACAACCTGCGGATGATTGTGGGTTCCCCTTGGGCTCTGCCCGGTTTTCTCCCACTCAAGAAATATTCTTGAGTATGGTGTACATCCCCCATAAAATCCATGAATATAGTTGTATTTGTAGATCCAGTTCAAAAGTCTATTAGAACTTTATCCCGGGAATTAACTTTAGTCCATTCTGAAGTACCGTTAACTTTGTACTTTGATGAGACAGGTATTAAGGTTCAAATCTTTCAAAAGTTGAATACACTTTTGAACAACTGCCCCTGGTTCAGATGATCAGTGAAAAACTATAATCATATGAAAAGACCTTTGTTTCGATGGATCGCAGACCATTATTTCCCTATTTCCTATTTCATTTTGGGGTGTAACTGGATAGCAGACTATGTATATTGTTGTTGGACAATTTTACAATGTTGAACGATCTTCATTAGCTTCTCAGATATTTAAGGTAATACACCTGCATTAAAGTGGAATTAAACAAGGGGATAGTATCAGCTCATCAAGAGATCGTATAGTTTTGTGGCGTGCCCAGAAACCTGATCACACCTGTTCGTTTTCTGCCTTGAACTGTACCTCTGTGTTGACCATAATTATTTGTGTTCCTCAGGTCTGCCAGGCTTGGCCGGTGTAAAGGGAGACCCAGGTCTGCCAGGTGTTGGATTTGACGGACCCAGGGGCCAACCAGGTGAAAGTGGACCCCCAGGATTGAACGGATTGCCAGGACCAGCAGGACCAAAAGGAGAACCAGGTGTGCCAGGTTTCCCAGGTGGACCTGGGCTTAAGGTAGGTTAGCTCACCTATAGAGACATCTGACGATAATGGTGTAACATTGTCAGGTGCTGATTGTCAGGTAGACATTCATGCTGTATGCTTGTATATCATGGTTTATATTAGTGTTCTCCAACCGTTTAACTGACTACTATCATGTCAAATGAAAAATTCTGAATTGAAGTGAACAAATTAGTAAAGGAATCAACTGTGATAATAGTATTGTTTGAAAAGTGACAAATTTTGTAATCTGTGTTGACTGACATATTTAGTTCTGATTTTGAGAGGCCATTTTGTCTCAAGTCTAAAAATTACGTTGGATACTGAGATGTCAAGTTGTTGTTGTTGTAGGGTCTTGATGGAAGACCAGGAGAGCCTGGACGCCCTGGGCAGGATGGCTTCCCTGGAATGAAAGGTGAGTCGATGTGAAAGATTCTAGACAAACTCAGTCAGCAAATGGCTTATCCAAGCAATAGTGTAATTTAAGATATAATCACTTTGCACATCTTTGTGTATTTAAACCAGAGAGAGGTGAAAAAAAAGGGAAAAATATTGTATATATTTATATACACACCATCAGAAATACATGAAAACAACATCTCCTATTTTGTAAATATTTGTGTATTTAAACTTGAAAATGAAGAAAGAAGAAAAGATCATGTGTCACCTAAACACATGAAGACAACATCTCTCTCTACATATATATATTTAAACGAGTAAAAGTTAAGAAATGAAAAAACGAGTGTGCATGGACTATGATAACAGTAGTCCAGAAAGTATTTAAATTTTGAGCTTAAGTAATTTTATTTGATCAGTCTGTGATTTGAGATCAGGCATCCACTATTTACCTGGCTGTTTAGCAGCTTGCCTGGATTCAGATGATTACACGTACGTATTACATCTGTTTCAGGTAACAGAGGTTTACCTGGCCCTAGTGGCTTACCTGGCTTCAAGGGAGAGCCTGGCTTACCTGGTCTACCTGGATTAGCTGGTGCAAAGGGTGACCCAGGATTTTTCCGGTCGCCCAGGAGAAAATGGACCCATGGGACCGAAGGGTAACCCAGGACTGCCAGGCCTTCCTGGACAAGATGGTGAGTAACCTACCACTGCTTCATGTTGGAACCCAGAGTACTTGTGGCTCTTCTTCTAGGTTGAAATGGTGTGATAAGAAGAATTAGATTAATTTTCTAAACCCACGATGAACCTGACTGCCTTAATTAATATTGTAGATGAAGATATTGTTGAGTTTTATTGTAAAACACTGATCAAAGTAAATAAATTCATAGGCATGTCTGTTTTAATTCAACACACTTGTGGAAATAGTAATTGTAAATTTCAGTTTGTATGTAAACTAAGCATTCCATAATTTGCTTTATCTAGGGCTTGTGTTTTGTTTTCGTTTCAATGTTGTAATATTGTACATAATTGCATTGTGCATCTCACCTGTATGGCTGTATCTTTGCTTACCTGTGGGTTTTAGGTTTACCTGGAAGGAAAGGAGAGACAGGTTTCCCAGGCCCTGCAGGACGCCCTGGTCTATCTGGCCTGAAGGGTGACCCCGGTTTGTCTGGGCTGCCGGGTACTCCAGGTGAGTATAACACTGTACAAGTGGCACCTCAGGTAACAGAGACTTCTATCTCAGCCAGGTGCAAGACAAGACACTTATCTCAACCATGTATTTTCTGAACAGAGAATGTAAGTTTAATATCACATTCATAATGGTGTGTTTATTTAATGGTGGAGGGGCTCTCGTGGCCGAGGGGGTTAGCACGCCACCGCGGCGCAATGACCCGGGGGCCTGCCACCAATGCAGTCGCTGTGAGTTTAAATCCAGCTCGTGCTGTTTCCCTCTCCGGCCATACATGGGAAGGTCTGCCAGTAACCTGCAGATGGTCGTGGATTTCCCCTGGACTCTGCCCGGTTTCCTCCCACCATAATGCTGGCTGCCGTCGTATAAGTGAAATATTCTTGAGCATGGCGTTAAACACCAGTTAAATGGTTTTAATGGTGGATGTTTTACCAGTTTACAAAGAAATTTTTCCTCCACATGAGATTTATTTATTTCTGTAAGTATATATACCAAGATATATACCTTAATAGCTTAACAGTTCATGTAGCTCACTTTAAAGTTTAATGTACAGTATACATACAGTTGTTTTTCGGGAAATAGCAAAATGCAATAATGATCTATGAAATGATATATGGGCAGTGGTATACATTAAAATGAACTCTGCAATGTAGAATACAATGAAGGATTTTGGTGAGCCTACGTGCTATTGTTTTGATTTGAACTCAGTATACATATGGATTGGCTAAGCCTGAAGAGTTCTAAGATTTTTCCTATTTCCTAGCACTTTCTAGACCCAAGTTGTAAGATTTTACCTGTGTCACCAGTAATATAGTAGGGGATTCAATATAAATTATCCAGAGAGTTGTTGAATCTGTGTTCGTCTGACCCGTGATGGTGGGGATACATGTACAAATGTGTGTGTCGTTACAGGTGAGAAGGGCTTACCTGGCCTACCAGGCTTAGACGGTCAACCTGGATTACCTGGAGACAAAGGAGATAGAGGTAAGTCTGCTCTCACCTGTTCTGAGCTTAACACTTCTGATTGTCTGATCCACTGAATTTCTAACCAATATTTCTGGTCACACAAGATTGTCAGACATTCCTGTAAGCTATATCTCGAGAATCTATTGCTGATCAATGATTTTCTGCTCTCTCAGTATTCTCAGCTTGTCCTTAGCTGTATCCTACGAGAGCCTTTTGCCGAGAGATTTTCGGTTCTCACAGGTTTCTCAAACTTGCCTTAGCAATGTCCCACAAGAACCTATTTTGCGAATAGATACTTTTGGTTTTCTGACCCATTAACCACATTTCTTTAAACTATACACCTAGAAGCTATTGCAGATCAATAGATTTTCTATTCTCATTGGATTCTCATATCCTCCTTAGCTATATACCCAACTGGTATACTGCCAGAACTTTTGCTGATAGATTGTCTGTTCTCACAGAATTCTCAAACACTCCTTAGCTGTATTTTCCCCAAACCTATTACTGATAGATTTTCAAACATTCTTTATACATGTTCCACCATAAAGTAATCTCATTGCATTCCCACAGGGCCCTCAAACATTACATATTGCCAGATATACTTTTTTTCGTTCAAATAGTTTGATTCAGATCAGGAACATAGATGTATTGTTTAAATGTTTAATAAAAATACAGATCGTTCCACTCTGACAATTTCAATATTGCAAATGAAACTCTTGGTTTGCCATCTTTCACACATACACACAGGTATACATTACTCACAGCACTGTACATAACCACCCCTTGTCTCTCTGAACAACAGGTCTGCCAGGTCTACCTGGTCCTCAGGGTCCACCTGGGCGCTCCACCGTTGGCAGTAAGGGTGAGCCGGGTGTTTCAGGACGACCAGGATTGGACGGTCTGCCAGGACCCAAAGGAGAACCGGGTAAGTCAGCAAGGTCATGAACAAGACCATTAGCAAGGTCATCAACAAGGTGTCAGCAGCAAGGTCGTCACCACGGTTACCAGTCACATACCTGCTAACTGTGCTGTGAGGATCATAACCTGCTTAAAACAAGTGGGTTCAAGCACTGCACTCTTTTGTTCTCTTGTTTAAAACATCACAGTCTCTATCTAGTTGTACTCATAAAGCAAGAATGGTGTTCATAAGCATTGCAGCATAACAGCAGAGATTGGTGTTTTTTTTTTACATGGCTAGGAACTGACTTGTGGGTAGTGCCAGGAATTGTTCCTTTGTATACTGTGACTAGTGTCTTTGGCATGGCATTTCACTGAGGCAGCACTCAAAATAATGGTGAAAGCAATTTTAATTAAACCTGTGTTGGAGAGGCCTCTGTGGCCAAGATAGTTAGCATGCCAGCTTGGTGCAATGACCAGAAGTTTCTCACAAGTGCGGTCTCTGTGAGTTCAAATCCAGCTCATGTAGCTTCCCCTTTGTTTGTTTTGTGGGAAGGTGTGTCAGAAGTCTGTGTATGACCATGGCTTTCCCAATGGCACGCACTGGTAGACTGCTTTCTGACCAGTGAGGTTGAGTGGTTTAATCCAGCTCTCACTGGTGTGGCAATATGGCTATATCACTTAAAGTCAGGAGGTTTGGAGCTGGTAAAAAGAGAGCGGTTTGCTTAATTAAAACTAAATAAAATAAAATTATTCAGTATGGTGTTAAACAACAATGAAATAAATGAAAAAATAAACGAATGGCTTTTTGCTTTTATTCCAGGACGGCCAGGTTTAGACGGCTTACCTGGGATGAAGGGAGAGCCGGGACAGTCTCTCTTCAACGGCCCTAAGGGAGATAAGGGAGAATCTGGTTTCCCAGGAGCACCAGGTCAGTTATCCATGTTCTGGTTCCACTGTTAGGTATCCATGGTGACGTAAAATAGCTTACATCGTAATAAAGGATGTGTTGAAGTGCTGTGTGTGCCTTTTTTTTTTTTGTTGTGATATTTTTGAAAGTGGCCGACAGATAAAACTTTCATGCAGATATTGAATGATGAGATAAGCAAGGTCAGATTTTCATGACATTGCAACAAAGGTTACATATTAAAAAGTACAGGTTCTGTGCAGTGCAGGGAGGGGGAAGATTTATGAAAGTGGCAGATAACAGATTAAACTCCTTTTCAATTAGTGAATGATCAGTAAGTGATTTATCTGTAGTTTAGAGTCAGGTAAGAACATAGAAACGTGAGATTTTTGACAGGCAGAATTTTGCATTTGTGAAAGGTGTGATTTAATTTCTAATCTTTCTGTTAGATATTTTCCTTGATTCTGATTGGTTTATCTACCATATAAGGCCACTTGGAAGGTGTAGATAATAAGGCCACTTGGAAGGTTTTTGTGAAGTGTGATTGATTACTTCAGGAAAACGTAAGTCTTGGCATCAAAAGTAGCATATTTTTAGGCCGTCATGCTCTTTTAAGTGAAATACAGTAGTTGCAAACACATGTTTGTGAAATGGTGAAAATGCAGTTTTTGTTTGTGCATTAAGGTACAGGTAGGTGCAGGTATATTTCAGGGCCTGGTTGTTCAAAACTGTTTCAAAACTTAATACCAGATTTAACTTTTAGCTAAGCCTTCAATTCTGTACTTAGTACCAAAGTGATTGCATAACAACATCTTATATATGAACTAAAACTGCTGTTATACTTTGACATCTGCATAGGCTGCTGAGTTTGGCTAAAATTTTAAATATAAAATATGACTTAAAACCAATATTAACTAAGGCGCTTTTGAACAACTGGGCCCTGGAGTTTTAGGGTGAAAGTTCTGACTGTTTGCCAACAGGCTATTCTCACACCCGATAACATTATAATGTGTGTACCTGTGTGTTACAGGCCCACGGGGTAATGATGGTGGCCCTGGACAGAACGGTCTGCCTGGGTTAGCTGGTGCTAAAGGTGAGCCGGGCTTACCTGGCCTGCCCGGCTTTGAAGGACGCCCAGGACCACAGGGACCCCCAGGATTGCCAGGTGAGTAGGTTAAGAGTGTCAAAAAAACATTAAAAAACATAGTGTAAAACTGAATTTTCTTTCAATCTGACAAAATTTTCAATGCATAAATTTCAAATAATATAGCACCAATATTTTACTTTTGGATTCAGCACATATTTTATGTTCAAAATTAATGTTGAAAAAATGAAAAATGGTATACAATAATAAATGGTATAAAAATAATACAATGGTATAAAATAATAAGTGGCACAAAAAATAATAAGTAAGAAATAAATTTCAATCCAAGTTTGAATATTGTGCATATTGTTCTAGTGTTTACAGTCTAATTAAATCATAGATATTAAACAGAATTATCATACTCCCAGACTTGCAGGCTGATGAGAAAAACATAACATGTTGTATGTTTTCATGGAATAATTTACTCATTTGAAATTATTAATTACACTGTAAACACTTGAACCTTATCACAACATGGTGGTGCTAAATTTGAGATTGTTAGCTACACTGTAAACACTTGAACCTGATCACAACATGGTGGTGTTAAATTTGTTATTGTTAGCTACACTGTAAACACTTGAACCTGATCACAATATGGTACATGGTGGTGTTAAATTTGAGATTGTTAGCTGCACTGTAAACACTTGAACGTGATCACAACATGGTGGTGTTAAATTTGAGATTGTTAGCTACACTGTAAACACTTGAACCTGATCACAATATGGTACATGGTGGTGTTAAATTTGAGATTTTTAGCTGCACTGTAAACACTTGAACGTGATCACAACATGGTGGTGTTAAATTTGAGATTGTTAGCTACACTGTAAGCACTTTAACATGACCACAACATGTTGGTGCTAGATTTGATATGGGACTTCACCTGAATGATGGACCTTCAAGGACTAGCTTCCTTAATGCATCACAATGACCCAGGAGCCCCTCACTAATGCAGTTGCTGTGAGTTCAGTTCCAGCTCATGCTGGTTTCCTCTCTGGTCCTAAGTTGGATGGTCTGCCAGCAACTTGCAAATGGTTGTGAGTTTCCCCTCAGGCCCTTCTCAGTTTCCTCCCACCATAATGCTGGCCGCAGTATTCTTGGGTGCGGCGTACAGCACCAATCAAATCAACGAACAAGTACTTGACTGGTTGCTGAAGTAGGCTGATCATCATCCTCATCATCAGGTAGAAGCTGCATGTGGTGGTAATGATGGAGTGTGTTTTTTCAGGTAGAGAAGGACTGCCGGGCTCCTCAGGGCCTAAGGGTGATCGTGGTGACTCTGGACCCCCAGGACTACCAGGTGTGAGAGGAAGTAAGGGAGAGTCTGGTTTGCCTGGCCTACCTGGACCAGAGGGACGTAAAGGTGAGTTTTTGAACTGTGGGGTATTCAGGCTGTCTCAGATGTTCCGAGTTTAATGCTCTGCGATACCATAATCTGTTACCTGGTGTATAAGATAACTGCACAGTATGGTGTAAGAGAGTTTTAACTTTTTGAACATCTTTGCTTGATCAATTTCACACAAGAAATATTCTTGCCCTAGGAAAAAAACAATACATGTTATAATATATACACAAATAAATATTAAATTAGCACTTTGAAGGGTCAGCTCATCAACAACAATGATGTGAACAAGCAGTTAACTGCACATTGTGTGTCCTTTGTGACGAAGTCTCCAGTTAGAGATACATTCGTGCATCTGCTCATTTTAGTCAATATATATATACATATATATATAATTCTAGCATGAATATTGAGTTTCTTTATTTTCACATAGACCATCTACTTTGCCACAAGGCTGGTAAAGAAGTGTAATATTCTAATTTCAATAATACTAATATCTGTCCCAAATTTTAAACAAATTAGGAAAATGTGATCTACATGTATATTATTGAGTTATATGTGTTTATGAGTTACCTATGTTAATGAGGTATCTGTGTGAATGAGTTACTGAAGTTAATGAGTTACCGAAGTTAATACATTACTTATATTAATGACTTTTTTGAGTTACCTATATTAATGAATTATTTGTGTTTAATGAGTTACCTATGTTAATGAATTATTTGTGTTTAATGAGTTACCTATGTTAATGAATTATTTGTGTTTAATGAGTTACCTATGTTAATGAATTATTTGTGTTTAATGAGTTACCTGTGATTAATCAGTTAACTGTGTTATTGAGCCACATGTTTATGAATTACCTGCGATATGAAGTTACCCATGTGTTTGTTGTGGGCAGGTGACCCTGGTCTACCTGGATTACCTGGCCTGAAGGGTGAGCCAGCCAGGTATGAGTGTCTGCGAGCCCCCAAGGGAGATAAGGGTGAGCGTGGTCCCCCAGGAGAGCGCTGTCTGCCAGGTCCTAAGGGACAGCCAGGTCTACCTGGTCTCCCAGGTAAGAGATCATGTTAGCCCTGTTGTGTCCTTCACACTCACAACAACCAAGGACCGATTTCATGAAGCTCACATAGTTGAGTAAGCCCTCAACTACCATGACAATGTATGTTGTACAGATATGAAGCACACTTAACTAAGAACGACTTTACACTAAGTAGGCTTCATGAAACTGACCTCTGAAACATTACAATATTTAAAGGATACTGGAGTCATTTTTATTTCCTAAAATGCAGTTTAGGGTGTGTCTTAACGTACAAAAGCTAAAAAAAAAAAAAGCTTCTTAGCTTTGATCTAAGGGCGTAAATTGCCTTAAACTACAGTTTTTCTAAGGACATTCTCATATACGGTTCAAATTTATGTAATATTCAGTCAAGACGTCAATGGGGATGTCATATTGTTGGAATAAATTTGAAACCATTAACCGAGCAAATGCATGAACAAACTTTTATCATGCACATATATGTACTTGAATGCAACCTGGCTCTTGTCACATTTTTAGAGATTGACATGAATGTTATCTGTGTTTTATGCTGGTACTATAATGTTAAACAGGTCAGAAGGGCTTACCAGGTCTGAGAGGAGAGGATGGTTTACCTGGTCCTCCAGGTGAACCTGGTTTACCTGGTGATATTGGTCTACAAGGTCCCCCTGGCCAGGATGGTCTCCCAGGTAAGGATGGTCTCTCCAATTTCCTCACGATCCTGAGGGAAACAGAGATTTGATGTGATTTAATTGGTGTTTAAGCAGTACTCAAGAAAGGGAAACGTAGAAGCGCTGCTCTACCTAAACTTACATCATATTCACTGATGTTTCTTCCATTCCTTCTGCAACCATTGTATTTATAGTGAAATATCGGCCTGAAACCACTGTGTTTTAATTCGGACGTTACCTGTATATGTTAACCCCAGCTGCAATCAGCTTTTTATCATTGGTTTTGAAATATTATATAAATCTACACAATACACAAGAATATTTTTCATCCCTTGCAGACAGAGGTGTACACCTCAGTGCGAGGTATAGATCAGGTGTATAAGGGGTGTACAGCTCATGCACACCTCAGTGTGTATATTATCTGAGGTGTACTGTAGCTCAAGTACACTTCAGCCATATGCCTATACCTCAGATATACCTCACAAACTTTGAACAGTTTTTGAATATAAGATAATGTACTCAGATACACCTCAGCAACTTTAAAATAATCAACACAAGGAGGCATAGCCCAGGTAGACCTCAGAAACTTAGAAAGTTTTTGAATAATGAAGTGATCAAGTATCTGAGGTACACCTCAGCGACAGTTTTAAAGTGAGATTCATAGGATAACATCTTGCATATAATGAATGACAGCATTGTCAAGCAATATACAAATGAGGGTGGAGGGTAATGGTACATGTGTAACATGGTGATTGCAGGTCCTCGTGGTCCCCCTGGCCCCTCAGGTCTGCCTGGTGTCCCTGGAGCCGTCCCACCCACAGGCTTCCTGCTGGTGAGACACAGTCAGACGCCAGAGCTCCCATCATGTCCACGAGGTCTCGTCAAACTGTGGGATGGCTACAGTTTGCTCTACATCGAAGGCAACGAGAAATCCCACCACCAGGATTTGGGTAATGTCTCTTTTTTTTAGCGTTTTCTTGAACCTGTTAGCATTCAGGCAGTTTTCTCAGGTATTGGCAGGATTGTTTCCACTCATCTGTTTGCTAGTGTTGCCACTCACATTGTTAGTGTTGCCACTCAGCATTTTGTAAATGTTGCTGCTCACATTTGTTAATGTTGCCACTCAGCATTGCTTGTGTTGCTACTCAACATTGCTTGTGTTACCACTCACATTGTTAGTGTTGCCATTCAGCACTTTGCTTGTGTTGCCACTCACATTTTTAGTGTGATCATGCAGCATTGCTAATGTTGCCACTCACATTGTTAGTGTTAGCAATCAGCATTGCTTGTGTTGCTACTCACATTTTTAGTTTGGTCATTCAGCATTTCTAGTAGGTGACAGAAGAAGTGTTCCATTGTTTTGAAGACAAACAGTTCAAAACACAGTTTTAAGAAGTTGTTGCATGCAAAATGTGTGTTGTTTTTTTATTCCGGAAAGAAGAGAGCATATTGTGTTTGCCCTAGTAGGCCAAGGACATTTTAGCGTATATTTTGAAAGAGCATAAAGTATTCTGTCCCAAATTCAGATGAAAGAGCATAAAGTATTCTGTCCCAGATTCAGATGAAAGAGCATAATGTATTCTGTCTGTGATTTAGACGAAAGAGCATAAAGTATTCTGTCCCAAATTCAGATAAAAGAGCATGAAGTATTCTGTCCCGGATTTAGATGAAAGAGCATAAAGTATTCTGTCCCAGATTTAGATGAAAGAGCATAAATTATTATATCCCAGATTTAGATGAAAGGGCATAAATTATTATATCCCAGATTTAGATGAAAGAGCATAAAGTATTCTGTCCCAGATTTAGATGAAAGAGCATAAAGTATTCTGTCCCAGATTTATGCACTCTATAGCCTAAAGCATGGGTAAATTGTCTGAAATTTTATTTTATATTTCCATTCATTCATTCTATATTTTCATTAAATGGTCCCATGGTCCCTTTAGGAATAAAGAAATAATGAAAGAATAGATTCCATACGTGCCAGTTTGTTTGACCTATGACTGATTGTTGTGTTCTTAACTTTGCAGGTTGGGCCGGATCCTGTATGTCAAGGTTCAGCACCATGCCATTCCTTTTCTGTAACTTCAACAACGTTTGTAATTACGCCAGTCGCAATGACAAATCTTATTGGCTGTCTACCAATGCTCCAATTCCCATGATGCCCGTCGGAGCGGAGGAAATCCGTCCCTACATCAGTCGTTGTGTCGTCTGTGATGCACCTTCAAACATTATCGCAGTTCACAGTCAGTCGCTACAAATTCCAGACTGTCCGAATGGCTGGTCAGGACTCTGGATTGGTTACAGTTTCGCCATGGTGAGAAGACATCAAAATACCTCGGGATAAAGCATGTGACGAAATCGCTTTGTGTGAATCATTTGTCTGATGTCAGATGATGATGTGTTCAGAAGGCTAAACTTGTAATTATCATGTAACTAGCAACTAGTTCAAAAGGCTAAACTTGTAATTATCATGTAACTAGCAACTAGTTCAAAAGGCTAAACTTGTAATTATCATGTAACTAACAACTAGTTCAAAAGGTTAAACTTGTAGCTTAACAGTGCTTATACCAGCAGAGGCTAACGGGAATTTCCCTTTATCCAGCTGTTACAGCATAGATTTCCCGACATTTTATACTTTATGGTATAAAGTACATTTTAGATAAATAGGTAAAGGACAATATATATAATTTCTATTTATTTCTTTATTCACTTATTTAGAGTCAGATTTAAGAAATTTCCATTATCATTTATGGTTAGGACGGACATATAGATATGTAGATGGAGGAAATATGTAAAATTATGTTTAATTTATTGTTCTTTTAATAATAAATAAATAAGACATTCAGATGAAGTCATGTATCTATCCTAAATCTTGTGTGTTTATTTTTTGTAGCACACTGGAGCAGGAGCAGGAGGTGGAGGCCAATCCTTGTCCAGCCCTGGCAGCTGTCTAGAGGACTTCCGCGCCACGCCGTTTATTGAGTGTAACGGAGCCCGAGGAACCTGCCACTATTTCGCCAACAAATACAGTTTCTGGCTGACAACAGTAGAATATAACCAACAGTTTGGTGACCCGCGTCCAGAGACACTTAAAGCAGGCAATTTGAGGACGCGTGTCAGTCGCTGTCAAGTCTGCTCCAGAAATGTACGTTAAGAGGAGACAATTCAACTGGTTTTAGAGTTAATAATAAATACATAAATGTTTACTTCGGTCTCATAGTGTCAAAACAGGTAACAGGACTTCTGCTTCAATCACCAAATGCACTTTGGACACACTGGACTGTATATTTCAAGCTGTGGAGGTCAAACTAACCTTTCACTTTGCTGTAAATTACCGTACACTGTTCCTTTGATATTTACATGTTGTTTACATGACATAAGCAAATCATGATATTATTATAAGTGGGGTTTTTTTTTGTGTGTGTATCTCTATAAATAACGGCATTTTCACTGAAATGTGCCTTAAAACTGACTATTGGTGCTAAAAAGTATGTAGTTTAAATATCGGTATTATAGGTAGAATATTTTGTTATATACCTGTTTTTAGTGAAGAATTTGTACTGCTCATTTGTTAGAGGGTGTAACCATAGTGATTAATCCAGAACAGCAGCATCCCTGGATTTTTTTGTCTGTTAATCTACATGGCGAACATGTTCCCTACACAAAATGGCCGCCATGCCACACAGCATGCCCTTGTGAGTCCGTAAGATGACTCGCCTCATTCTGGATGTACAGTAATGATATGCGTGAATCACAGCGACAGCATCACTGTGATCTGTATAATTAACACTGCCAAATATTTTACACAAAATGTGTCTCAACTCACATATTTCTTTGTTTTTTTGTTTTTCCCTCCTTTGTGTTTTTTTTCCTTTCTGTATTTTTTTTTTCTGTATTTTTCCTGTGTTGTGTATTTTCTTTGTCTCGTTCAGTAGGAGGAAGTCTCTATCAGGCCCTGGTTTCATGTCCTGCCGGCCACACCCTCTTTCTCAATATGATAATGTGATGTGTAATAATAAAACAAAACATGCTCATTTCTCCATACGCAGGAGTTGTCTTCCCTTTTCTAAGAGTTATTCCCCTTTGTTTTTAGGCCAACAAGAAAATTATGTAAACCGATATCATACAAGCACAAGCTAGCTACTCTGCAAATATCATTCAGGAATTCCAAATTGTGTCGGCATTTTTCTGTGCCAGGCATTGAATTCAAGAATTTTGAGTTGTGGTGAAGTGAAAGCTGGTAGCGTCTTTGTTGTGGAAGGAATTCAGAAAGATATTTTCGCAAGGTAGTTTGATGAATACGAGTTCAAAAGAATCTCTGACTAGCTTCTGTTTACGGCCACGTTTTTTTTTATGATCACAAATTCAGTATTGCAGAACATGTGAACACATTACAGATGTGATTGTTTTTTACTTGTGCATTGATGATTCAGTATGAAAAAGTAGGAAAAATTTTAAGATAATGTTAATTGCATATATTAAAATTGATATTTCACGAAAAGGAAACAAAGTTCATGTTTAATTTGGAAATACTGGAAGGTTTGTGATGAACAAATGATCAAGAAACATGGGAATAAATCTGAGAAATTGTGATTCCTTCAATGGTTGGTTTGGTTTCTCAGTTGCTAAAGCAACGCTGGTCATGGAAAGATTTTTAGTCTGTATTGCTTGTTGGCTGGTTTTTCGGATGCCAAAACAACATAGTGGTGAAAGAAAGACTTCCAGTATCCATGGTATTGCTGGTTATGTTAGAACATGGTACCCATTTTAAGAGCCTGTTGCAGTATCCCTAGGCCCACGGGCTCACATGGACCCCTCAGTGGAACAGCCCAGGCTCTGGGGACATTGTCAGTTTTAAAATAAAGATTATGTTGGTGATAAACAAGTTGATCTGAAATTTTTTTTTTTATAGTTGTATTTACACATTCGAAACCGAATAAATCGGGATCAAGTTTTATGACAGAATATGAGTATCGATACTGACATTATTATTTAAACCGCCGCCGTCGTATAAGTGAAATATTGTTGAGTACGGCGTAAGACACCAATCAAATAAATAAATGAATTATTTGAACCAGATGAGGTCTGGGCTTGAATTTCACTCCATCATTTACGTGCACATAAAAGCCGCCGCGTTACGACCACCGGGTACACGCAATCCACAGCCGGATGTTTCTTTACCTTTGTACACTTAAGCACACTTCAGTAGGATAGGCCTACATTGTGGCGCCACTATACCAGACTGACATCGGGTTCATTTCTTCGTCAAATCATGAGCTTATCAGTCATGTAAGGCGAAATCACGCTATAGAGCGAGATTTATAGGTTATCGGGTAGACACGTGGTGTCATTCCTATCATACTGAATAAAATTCAATATTACATGAACTATATCCCAAACCATGCCCCAAAACTGGCCATCATGGTACTTCCTTGCTTGGCGTTCAGGGGCTGGTTTCATCAAGCTCGTTTAACTGAGTAAGCCCTTAACTACCATGGCAATGTAAGTTGTCGAGATATAGAGGGCACTTAGCAAAGGGCAACCATGGGGGCAACTTAACATTAAGTAAGCTTCATGAAACCGGTCCCAGTTAGTTCTGCTTGACGGCATCTTCGCTCCGATATGATTTTGAAGTCACCATATAATGCAAATTAGACTACGTTCAGTTAAAAGGAAAAGACCTTCCAAGCACAGGGTACAGTTTCACAACACGGCGTACGACATTTTTTTATCGTCCGATATTTTGTACGTCTCTATTACCGTAGCATTGTCCTATACAAAGTGTGTCCCAGAAGTCACGCCCCATCCTGATTTTCATTTTTTTTGTGTTTCAGATTTAATACTGATTTTCATTTTTTTTCTCTCTTTCAGAGTTAATTATGGCTAATAAACTAACATTACAAGAAAGAGCTGAATTGGTTTTTTATGTCTGGAAGAGATGGGGCAACACACTGCTCTGTAGCTGAAGCATTCAACCTCGACCTGGATGGTGCGCGACTTCTGGGACACCATGTATATGTGTGATTATCGTACAAATACGACATCTTTGTCAAACTGGGTCATGGCCCTAGCAACATGACAAACTAATAAAGGATTAACAAATTGTGAGGATTATAAAGGATTAACAAATTCCTGACGACATTTCGGTGCAATTTCTATGACATCTTTTTCAAGTCATTCTCACCCCTGAAATCCTTTTTAAGTCATGAATGTATGTATTTATATGTAATGTAGATTTTGAGTATATAAGTATATAAAATAATTGTGGCCCTTTGGCCACATGCTGTGAAGCATATGCAAATAAACGTAAAACCATTTTTTGATGACAAATACAATGGAGTCTCAACACCGTTGCAGTCTCTCCATGGGTTTGTTGTATATACAGGAACACGACTCTCCAAACTCCAGTGTGACTACAAAGATGTAGAAAATCAAGAAAAGCTCACGCGATTTTATATGCTATATTCCTGATGGTATTCCCGGTTGTTGATTGTCAAGAGTGACACATTCCTATATATGGCTGAATTGTGAAATCCCACGATCGAATGACGAAATGCGAGGGAATTAGCTTATAATTCACACTGTCTACACTAAAAGCCACAACAGTCTATCAAAACAAACAAAACCATCCCTTAATGTACAGAACGCGGAATGGATCGCATTAGTCTCCACTTGCCTTTTACACAGTTCACTGACTCGAGACTCATTTTTCAACTCTGGTTCATATACAACGAAGGGTAAATATATATAGAAGTGATTATATATATATATATATATATATATATATATATATATATATATATATATAACTCAAAATCAACATACATTGTACTTGTGCCATACCGAAAAGCACACATAAGTGTGCGGTACATCAATGTTGTAGGTCTACTATCAGTAGAGCTTTACTAACACAGAACATTCGAGGTTTCGGAATCAACGGTTGTTTACCGCAGATAAACAAATCATATTGATCTGATGCACACAGACTAAATGCAAACACCTCAGTTTCATCACAAAGAGCAATTAATCTCCCTATACCTGACGTTATGAGCCCTATAACCTAGGTAAATAGGCCTACAGCAGACACATAAAAACCCTGTAACGAGCTCGTGCGAACATTGCATTTTGCTCGTGGACAGCAACTGCGCAGGACGTTTGAATATGAATGTACGCTCATGGCTGTCAAACGTTTTTGTATCAGGCGTATAACATGCCGTATTGTTAGGGGTTGATATATGGTCACATGATAGTTTTTGACCGCATTCAGTGTCCACAGCGAGAAGAAAACTATTTTGTTCTTCTGCCAAGAACACACGGAATCAGAATACAAGATGTCAACACAAATCACCTGACGTATACTGTGATATTCACGCAACCCACATGACTTCATCCATTCCGTCTGTGAAGACAATGGGTACGAATAATTTGTTCGGTTGGATTTTGGCGGGAATCGCAGTACCAACGTGTCTGGCAAATGGCTTGTTGATCTACGTCTTATGTACTCAGAGGCGGTTGTGGACAGTCACCAACCAGATAATAGTGTCAATGGCGGCTAGTGACCTTGCAGTTGGCATGATTACCCTTCCTCTTAGAGTCTTGACGACGTTTTCACCCCAGCTGATGCAGTATGATGCCATATGCCTCACAATCCATATAGCGTCGTTTTTCTTCTCGGCTGCTTCGCTCTATCATCTGCTGGCCATTACCGTTGAGCGGTTCTGTGCCATAGTGTATCCCTTAAGATACAAGGCCATCTTCACCCCAAGGACATCCAGGGCGGCTATTTTAAGTTCCTGGGCATTTCCTGTAATATACGCAGTTACCCCATTCTTTAAACACCAAAGTACAGAGAGTTCAGTGACGCCAATTCCATTCAACAATAAAACATCAAGTACCACGGGATCGCCGTCCGAATGGACAACAAATGGGATAGCGGAAACTAGTGTTGGAATAACCGATTTGAAATCCGATCCCAACAAGGTATTTCTGCTGAATACGACCCTTGAGCCAAATCAATCTCACCCGGATTGCCAATACGGCAGAAACATAACTTGTCCTATTCAGTCAGTGATGTACTTGTCAATCATTATCATTTTTCTGGTCATGATGTTATTATACCTGAAGATTTTCTGGGTGGCACTCCAACAGATACACAAAATCAACACTGCTCAGCCGTCGGCGCCATGGACATCAACATTCAAGAAAGAAGTACGGGCGTTCATTGTGTCGGCAATTGCCGTGGTTTGGTTCTTCGTCACATACAGCCCGCTCCTAGCACGATTTGTCACGCTCTGTTTTCTTGGAAAGCCTGATACTCTTAACTGGGAGACCGTCCTAGCACTTAGTCTGGTTTACTTCAATTCAACCATAAACCCTTTCATTTACGGTCTTTTGTCACGGGACATTCGAACGGCCATTTTCCACCAACTTGGTAAGAAATTGTGCCCGAGTCGAATCCGTTGCGCTGAAATCGACCACTGACGTTACTAACATCATATGTGACCGGTGTTAACAATCCATCGTATTGAAGTCCACACTCGTCTGATCATAAGTATGTTTTACACGCAATACACATTTTGTGCCTTTCAATGTAGCATTTATCTACAGCTGACATTTGATATAAGTTCCCAAACTATTTTGGATCAAAGAGGGATACAACATGACCATTCAAGGATCGAGTGAGAATAACGAAGTGTAGCGTGACATCGTCGAAATTTGGTTGGTGTTCAGTTCTGGGTTTCAAGTAGAACAAAGTATTTGTAGTTCGGTTTCCTTCTTCGATGCAGGGTTCCGTTTTACAAAGCGCGCGTAATGCTACGTGCAGGTATCTACTATGGCAACCAGTACCGTAGGAATTACGTCACCATGGTAGTTACGCTGACGTAACGCTACCTGGGTTTTGTGAAAAGGGCCCGAGTTTTTGTATTTTAGCATGTTTGAAGAGATGTCTGGATATTGAATGCAGTGGTCAGTTATCACAGTTCTTTACAAGTTTGTAACTATAAGAAATTAGGAGGAAAAGCTGTAGCGTACTTGCATAACAAGACTCATTGTTTTTCATTACTTGCGTTTTTCATTATTATGCAAATTTTGTAACAGTGTTGTTAAAATACGTGCTTCTGATCTGTTACAGATTCTTTACTTATCTTGAATTTTTCTTGTTCACACTAGTAAGTGTTGCATAGCTGCGTGTACACTCACAGAGGGACACATATGTGCGTGTGAACTTAGTCATGTTCCGGTTGAACAGGCCCTCTGACTTACGTAGAATTATGTAAAAAAAAAGGCAGCATGTTAATAAAAGGCAGCATGTAAAGAAAAGGCAGCATGTAATAAAAAGGCAGCATGTAATAAAAAGGCAGCATGTTAAACCCATTTTATTTATGGTCAATGGTCTAGACTTACTCTAAATGCTTATCCTTTTATTATGTTTCCTTATCACATTTAACAAACATTTACATGGGAAAGGTTTAAATGAACCACGCCTCTGGGATTACCAGCAGCGAATCCTGGTTTATGTAGATATACAGTACAAATGACAACAAACACGTCAAATCAGTTTCTGTTTAATAAATATAACAATTTATTTGGCACATTAACAAAAGATGAGGTGCACATCAGTTAAAAGTATCACAGAAGATGCCAGGTGTCAACAATAACAAAGTAGATAATTCTACGATTTGGCAGTTGTTGTGGTTTAACAGAAACATCATAAGTGGATGACCCTACAACTTTATTTTATATCGCAAAGCGCTGCTACCCCACGCAGGATCCAGTGATCAGGGTTTACTGTTGTTCTGAGGACGATGAAGGAGATGTAGGTGAGATCTGTTCTCTGAGGTTTTTTGTAGATGGGGCACTGGTACAGGCGCGGGTCTTTAGGAGCGGTGGAATTCACGGCAAACATGTGGACGACCGGTAGTGGTGTAAAAAGCACCTTTGCCAGGGACTCGGTAAGGCGACAATTACGTCTGTCCCAACCCGCTCCATCCAGGAACAGGCCATACACGTAGACTCCCTCCTACACAGTAGATAACATACTATGTAACAGCCTGACATTTATATCTTATTTGTTTTAGGCTTTGCATTGTAAACAAAAATATTTAAGTTGACCACCTCGATCAAGTTTACATGTAGAGGTTTACATGTAGATCCCAGAAGAAACCGCCATCATTCACCAAGTGTCTAACTAACCTCTGGCCTTAAGGCTGCAGCAGCCCATGTTACCACCTCAGTCAGGTTCATATGTAAAGGAAACCTGGGATCTCATCCTTTGCCAACACCTATCCAACCTCTAGCCTTAAGGCTGCCATAGCCCATGTTACCACCTCAGTCAGGTTTATATGTAGAGGAAACCTGGCAGATCCCAGAGGAAACCTGGCAAATCCCAGAGTAAACCATCATCCTTCACCAAATACCTAACTAACCTCTAGCCTTAAGGCTGCGGTAGCCCATGTTACCACCTCAGTCAGGTTCATATGTAGAGGAAACCTGGCAGATCCCAGAAGAAACCATCATCCTTCACCAAATACCTAACTAATCTCTGGCTTTAAGGCTGCAGTCGCCCATGTTACCACCTCAGTCAGGTTCATTTGTAGAGGAAACCATCATCCTTCACCTCTGGCCTTAAGGCTGAAGGCTGCTCATTTTACAAGGAGGGTGTAAATTATATCCATCATAACCACCACCATAATCGATGCATACTTCAAACACACATTGCCATGGTATCTCGACACCTTCTTCCTGAAGCGGGACCTAAATGAGCTAGCTTGACCAGGGATTTGATCACCAGGCCTTACTAGTCAAGTGCCTGATCTGCTGTGAAAGCCATAGATAACTCAAGGCAGGACGAGCCCCTTAACACAGACTGCCAGTAGACACATTATCCTGATATGTTTTGATAATTATTAGCATTTCAGATGATCTTAGGCCATTAATTACTTCTGGTCAAACTGTTTGAGCGGCAAAATAGTTTTCACATTTCATTCCGACTATTTCACCTATATTTTATGACAATCTCGGACTTTGTGACAATTTCTGAAAAAATTTAAATAATATGTTCCAAGGAAGCAGGTAAAACATTCAATCAGTGAAGGGAAACGAGGATTGCCTTACGCATGGAAAGATTTGTAGACGTTATCGTTGATACCTAACGTAATTAATTTGCGAGCTGTTTTGACATACTGCTTCAATATATGGTTTTGATACACATGTATCAACAAAATTGTTTGATGGTGTAACAGCTGGCTAGAATGGAGAAAACAACCTGATTACAGAGTAAGTATTACCATTGTAATTACAAGACAAGGTCAGGTAAGTTGCCTGTATACTTACAGCTGGAGCTGTGGTGATGTCCTCTTTGAAAGCCTTGAGCACATCGTTGTGTAAGGTGACCGAGTCTAATGCCCAGCCTTTGTGGGCTCGTGTCACTTCTTGCCTCATCGCTGTCAAGAAACCTGAACAACAAACATTAAAGAAAACATGAAATTTATGATTTTATTTTCTTAATATGCAATTAAGGATGTGTCCTAGCATATTAAAGTACAAACAATCTCAGGCGTGTTTTTGCGGGGTAAAATTGGCTTTATACTACAGTTTTTCTCAGGCCCCAGCAGTCGGGCCTAAAATTAAGTAGTTGATTATATGCGTAAAATAAAAAGTTGATTTCTGATATAAAATATGTTCCAAACATGAAGATTTTTTACACAAACAAATCTGACATAACCATTTTCATTTCCCACCTGACCATAATGTTTATTTTAGAGGTATATTACATGAGTCCTTAAGTCAAATATTTTAAAATAATATGTAGACAGAGAGAATTCTAAATGTGACCTAAAGCCTATAACTTAATATAATGGTGAAACTGGAACTGTCAACTTTTCCTTTTGACACAAGTAATACAGAAATGTACAAAAGTAGGGTTTTCAGTTCCAAATCAAGATATCCACCTGCAGAAAATAAAGGCATAACTGAACCTAGTGTGCTTGTTCATTAATGTTTGATAATAAGGGTATAACTTTGCTTTTCACATTATTTTGGTTTTATCACATCAGCATTTCCTTGTAGCCATATGCTCAAGAAGTTTTCACTTACATGAGGGTGGAGGAAACCAGAGTAAACCACCTACCTTTGGCAACTTACTCACAAACTTTCCCCGTGCACACTTGATGTATAGATAAGTAAACCACATTAGCAGAGACCAATACACGTTACACTGCATGTATCGCATGAGCATCACTGACCACTTCTGTCAGCATGGCCCCACAAGCTGTGAGAGTGGGGGGATCTACAACTTCCATGTGCCAGGCCTGATTTGAACCTGCACCTTGTGTGTAAGTTTCAATGTGAAAGATGACACATGCACAAGGATGGAGGTGCCAACCTATAAGAGATGTTCTCCTATACACTTCTACATTTACATGATCTCTCTCACCTTGTGGATTGAAAAATCCGGTCATCCAGAACACGTCTGGCCTGCCCACAAAGACCCAGGTGTTGAACTGCTCATTCCTCTCCAGCAACTCGGTGAACCAAAAGCCGATGGTTGAGGACTGCCATGACACCTTCCTCCAAGCATTCGGTACACGGGCATCAAACAGGTTGTCCAGGGCATCACGCAGGCCCTATACAGACAAAACAGGTAAGGGGACAATCTTCACCTCGACTAACCTCTACGGTAGCTACATACAGTTATGTATTTATGTAGGTTCCTCACTCCCTCACTGAAGTTACATTCACAAGAATACAACTTCATAACATCACCCTGATACAGCACTGACCGCTTTTTAAAGTCACTGCTATGATCTACATCATCAAGCTTTCTCCAAAGAAAAGATCCAGCCGACTTTCAAACAAATAAGATGAAAACACAAGAACAGAATAGCGTACCTCACTCATGATGATTGTGCCCTCTATGGCCAGTTTGAGGTCTGTCAGTGTGAGTCTTACAGCTGTGATCACCTTCTGCATCCTGTCAATCTCCTGGCGCAGGAAGATGTTCAGCGGCTGCAGCATGCCCATTTTACGCAGTCGCTCCTTCACCTAGTAAACAACAATCAAACAAGGTAGGTAAACGCCACATGCTAAACTGCATGGAGTCAAACACATCTAATACAGCATTCCGAGCATCTTCACAGGCCTTCCGTTGGATACCAGAGGGAAAAGCTTTGATAAAAATTATACCCCTCTGACAACACAAAATATTCAACTACATATCCAAGCAAATGCTACTAGATGAACAGGAATGGGGAAGGAAATATAGGCTACTGTAGGTAACATATTAGAGGAAACACAGTGTACCAGTATTGGACATTTCATGAAATGACATGAAAACACAAAGTTTGAAACACACAGATGTGACGCCCAGATTCTCTCCTGTTTTCTATAGATGGAACCTAACTAGACAGACTTTTGATTACCAATCAAGTGTAAAGTTTCTGGGAAAACTAATACTTCATTGGCTTTTTACTGAAAACAAGAGAGACTTCTGTCTGAGAGCAAATAATCACAACTTGTGATAAGCAAAGGATATGCAATCAGTAGCAATTATGGCAACATCCCACTTTGTCTTACGTACCTACTTTCTTCTTTTATATTTATTTATAATTTTTATGCTGTTTCTACATAATAGTCCATTAAGGACAACTTATTACGCACATTTATGATAGTTCTATTGAACTGAGCTGAACCTTTGGGTGTCAGTTAGCATTTCATCTCACCAAATGTGGGCTATAATCTGCGGGAAGTTTTTCTAGCATGTCTTCAGCCATCTTGTAGACAACACTTTCCCTGGTCTCTCCTCCCCCTCCCCCGCTGTCTTTAGGCTGGATGCTGAGAATACTGTCCAGTACACTGCGGGCCAGGTTACTCTGGTACCTAAACAGAACCATCCAAAGAAGGTAAACTTTAGCTCTAATTACCCATGTGAGTTAGGTGCGTAACCTTGGGGTTAAACCATGCCAGGTTAAACCACGGGGAAAAAGACAAACCTGAGGCCAAAGACCATACGGGGGTAATCTGGCTCTGATTTCCTCACACAAATGCTGGTACCTCAACCACCTGACATACTTCCATGGCATATTGAACATTCACGAAATCCACGATGCTGAAATTGGTATACAGCAATTTCAAAGATTTTCATCATAGGTGTTATAAGTGCAGGCAGCAGGTTCTGTGGGACTATGTTAGCATAACCATAACACGAACCTCTCCGGGCAAAAAATGAACTGTAACACTGAACAGACATATGTCAGATGTACATGATGAACAACTTAGATGTTCTTTAGCGGACATCTTTACCTTGAGGACAGCACACTGAGAACCGAGGAGTACAGGGAAGTGATGTGCTAGTATACAAGTACTCTTAACGTTATGTTCATTTAACTACCACTGCAACCAGTGCTGTAGGCATTATGGTGTCATGGTAGTTGCAAGGTCGTAACGTCAAGAGAGCGTCAGGAAACCGGGCTCAGGGCTAACTTAATGATTTCTCAATTCATTTTCTCAAATTCATGGCATGTTGTCCTGTCAGTGTATGGTTTATTGGTATTACTTTTACACAACAATTCTTGACACTAAATTATTGTACTTATTTTGTGAAATACACAATAAAGTAATAACACAAATTATCTAAATGCCTACGACCATTTATTTGGCGCAACATAACTTCATTTCTCAATTTGGTGGAAAGAAATACAGCTGTTCAAAACAAGATTACACTAAACTATTTAAGATTCATACGTGATATCGGCATTGGAATGTAAGCCAAAGGCCTCTGGGGAATCAACCACAGGAAGCTCTTCTATATACTCCAGGAACTGGTCCACTGTGCGACACTTGGGAATCTTGTATCTGGTGTAGAACTGGAAGGACTCCGCAAACATGAAATCTCCAAACCAGACCTACACAGAAAGTCAAAGGTACATGCTAATAGCTTTAGCTAAAAATGAAATCTCCAAACCACAGGGAGTCAAATGTACATGGTAAAAAGTTTCATACAGCTAAAACAAGTTTTAGCAGTGTGTTAGCGAATATTTGAAATGCTTACCCTGGCAAATGTGTTGAGCAGCCTTTTGTCATAGTCATCAGTAACCCTGCCTCCATATTGTACTTCTCCAAACATGTACCTGACAGTGTTCCAGGATATCCCCTGGGCCACAACAAACAAACACAGTAACACATCAGAGGAAATGATGGTAAGGCATGGTAAATGCATACATTCAACTAACTGACTGAATCAAGTCAAGTTGGCTTTCTTGCTTTCAGCACTCATCATATTGAAGGGGAAAGGCCAAATATTGTAAGAATGCTAGGACTGCATGGTTGGGGTTTCACTTTTGGTATTTTCAGCATGGTGTTTAACGGATTCAGCAATATAAATATGAATTTACATTAACATTGAAAGTCATGTTGAACCTCAAGTACACAAAAAAAAAATTTTGTAACAAAGCTACAAATATTTGATATGTATCATTGCATGAACATATAACCACTTACTTTCAGATCGATAAACATTAATATTTTCTCACACAAAATATCAATTAATTAATTGATCCTGTAGATTCTAATACAACCATGCCAAACTTTATTTGTTACAAAATGCTACATAATGTATTACATATACACATCCAGTAATACAGGAAAAGTGTAATTCAAACACACAACACACTAAGTTTGACTTCAATATTTCAGCAATTCATTTTGCTCCCATCAAGGGGAACTATGGTAGTCTAAATGGGTTGTTTGTTTACAGGAGTCACCATATTAATGTCTTCTACAACTTATAAGAGGAGCATTAGGCTTATAATGATGGAGTCCTTAGTACCTTTTTGATATCACAGTCATCAAGATGGTTCTGTACAAACTGTACGCTAGCATACCAATCTGCTGAGTTAAACTCATACGGGATATTCCAGCCAAGAGGGCCAAATTTACGTCTTTCCTACAACATAAAAACGAGATGTAAAATGTTACAATGCTGGTAATATTGCATACCACATCATCAGCTAATTGTATAGTAATAATGTAGGATTAGGACAGCTTAATGCCTTCAGCATGAACATAATAATAATGCCCAATAGAGGGAAACATCTGCATATTTATTAACTTATTTTATACGTATTTCATCAACATTTTCACATCTTTGCAAGGTGTTTATTCAGGCAAATTCTGAGGGCATTATTTTGTGTGGACTGATAAAATTCTACTTTTTGAGGAGCCATGAAATTGGTCAACCCAACCATATAGTTATATCTCCAAAATCAAATTTAAAACATGCATAAATTGCATTGAAAGTTGCTCTTTCATTTGCCAAAAAGGTTGAGGAATTAGGGTAAATTTTATGGGTTGAGGAAACCAGAGTGCCTAGAGTAAACCATTGACCTTCTCCACACACATGACAAACCGTATAACTTGGCAGAATTAGCAAGAGTTGGATTTGAACACAAAACCTCCATGGTGAAGGATCATAGTCGAGAATGTTTCACTTATATGATGTCGGCCAGCATTATGGTGGGAGGAAACCAGGCAAAGCCACGACCATCTGAGAGACCTTCATACGGATAGAGAGGAGCCAGCATGAGCTGGATTTGAACTCACAGTGACTGCATTGATGAGAGGCTCCTCGCTGACGTGCTAACCCCATTGGCTACAGAGGCCCCATCACGTGCTTGAGCCTGCATGGCAGGGCCCCTTTTACAATTTAAACAGTTTTAAACAATAACTACGAAATGACAACTTCAATTGGCCATGAAGCTGACAAATGCTGTGGACAAAGCAGTAATAGATACATGAAAGTTTAGATTTCTCTGTACCTGGACAACAGTGTGCATGAAGGAGACTGCATAGAGAATGGGTTTCCACTGAGGTAAGGAAACCACGTCCAGGAAGTCCTGGGTTATCCCAGCATACGTCCTCTTCAGTCCAGCCTTGATCCCTTGTGGCGGTTCATTGGTGAACTTAATGGAGGCCTGTCATACAGGAAACAGTTACAAACAGTCACCGTTAACACTGCAGCATATTTAGAAGTTGATTTTTTAGAATACATCTATGGACAAAGGCCTTTAATGTCCACTTTATGTAATAATGGATGCAGTATTTTGGACTACTTTGCACATATGGATAGTTTAAAAAATATGAGGATTCTATTGGCAGTCCACACCTGGAAGCTCTCATGAGTAACATGACAGTACATACCTGTAGATGACTGATAGGGAAGTGAGGGTGGGGCTCTGTGGTGATCCACACCCAGAAGCTCTCAGTAGTAACATGACAGTACATACCTGTAGCAGACTGATAGGGAAGTGAGGGTGGGGCTCTGTGGTGATCCACACCCAGAAGCTCTCAGTAGTAACATGACAGTACATACCTGTAGATGACTGATAGGGAAGTGAGGGTGGGGCTCTGTGGTGATCCACACCTGGAAGCTCTCAGTAGTAACATGACAGTACATACCTGTAGCAGACTGATAGGGAAGTGAGGGTGGGGCTCTGTGGTGATCCACACCCAGAAGCTCTCATTACCAATATGACAGTATATACCTGTATCAGACTGACAGGGAAGTGATCCACACCCAAAAGCTCTCAGTAGTAACATGACAGTACATACCTGTAGCAGACTGATAGGGAAGTGAGGGTGGGGCTCTGTGGTGATCCACACCCAGAAGCTCTCAGTAGTAACATGACAGTACATACCTGTAGCAGACTGATAGGGAAGTGAGGGTGGGGCTCTGTGGTGATCCACACCCAGAAGCTCTCAGTAGTAACATGACAGTACATACCTGTAGCAGACTGATAGGGAAGTGAGGGTGGGGCTCTGTGGTGATCCACACCCAGAAGCTCTCAGTAGTAACATAACAGTACATACCTGTAGATGACTGATAGGGAAGTGAGGGTGGGGCTCTGTGGTGATCCACACCCAGAAGCTCTCAGTAGTAACATGACAGTACATACCTGTAGCAGACTAATAGGGAAGTGAGGGTGGGGCTCTGTGGTGATCCACACCCAGAAGCTCTCAGTAGTAACATGACAGTACATACCTGTAGATGACTGATAGGGAAGTGAGGGTGGGGCTCTGTGGTGATCCACACCCAGAAGCTCTCAGTAGTAACATAACAGTACATACCTGTAGCAGACTGATAGGGAAGTGAGAGTGGGGCTCTGTGGTGATCCACACCCAGAAGCTCTCAGTAGTAACATGACAGTACATACCTGTAGCAGACTGATAGGGAAGTGAGGGTGGGGCTCTGTGGTGATCCACACCCAGAAGCTCTCAGTAGTAACATGACAGTACATACCTGTAGATGACTGATAGGGAAGTGAGGGTGGGGCTCTGTGGTGATCCACACCTGGAAGCTCTCAGTAGTAACATGACAGTACATACCTGTAGCAGACTAATAGGGAAGTGAGGGTGGGGCTCTGTGGTGATCCACACCCAGAAGCTCTCATTACTAATATAACAGTATATACCTGTAGCAGACTGATAGGGAAGTGAGGGTGGGGCTCTGTGGTGATCCACACCCAGAAGCTCTCAGTAGTAACATAACAGTACATACCTGTAGATGACTGATAGGGAAGTGAGGGTGGGGCTCTGTGGTGATCCACACCCAGAAGCTCTCAGTAGTAACATGACAGTACATACCTGTAGCAGACTGATAGGGAAGTGAGGGTGGGGCTCTGTGGTGATCCACACCCAGAAGCTCTCAGTAGTAACATGACAGTACATACCTGTAGATGACTGATAGGGAAGTGAGGGTGGGGCTCTGTGGTGATCCACACCTGGAAGCTCTCAGTAGTAACATGACAGTACATACCTGTAGCAGACTAATAGGGAAGTGAGGGTGGGGCTCTGTGGTGATCCACACCCAGAAGCTCTCATTACTAATATAACAGTATATACCTGTATCAGACTGACAGGGAAGTGAGGGTGGGGCTCTGTGGTGATCCACACCCAAAAGCTCTCAGTAGTAACATGACAGTACATACCTGTAGCAGACTGATAGGGAAGTGAGGGTGGGGCTCTGTGGTGATCCACACCCAGAAGCTCTCAGTAGTAACATGACAGTACATACCTGTAGCAGACTGATAGGGAAGTGAGGGTGGGGCTCTGTGGTGATCCACACCCAGAAGCTCTCAGTAGTAACATGACAGTACATACCTGTAGCAGACTGATAGGGAAGTGAGGGTGGGGCTCTGTGGTGATCCACACCCAGAAGCTCTCAGTAGTAACATGACAGCACATACCTGTAGCAGACTGATAGGGAAGTGAGGGTGGGGCTCTGTGGTGATCCACACCCAGAAGCTCTCAGTAGTAACATAACAGTACATACCTGTAGATGACTGATAGGGAAGTGAGGGTGGGGCTCTGTGGTGATCCACACCCAGAAGCTCTCAGTAGTAACATGACAGTACATACCTGTAGCAGACTGATAGGGAAGTGAGGGTGGGGCTCTGTGGTGATCCACACCTGGAAGCTCTCAGTAGTAACATGACAGTACATACCTGTAGCAGACTAATAGGGAAGTGAGGGTGGGGCTCTGTGGTGATCCACACCCAGAAGCTCTCATTACTAATATAACAGTATATACCTGTATCAGACTGATAGGGAAGTGAGGGTGGGGCTCTGTGGTGATCCACACCCAGAAGCTCTCAGTAGTAACATGACAGTACATACCTGTAGCAGACTGATAGGGAAGTGAGGGTGGGGCTCTGTGGTGATCCACACCCAGAAGCTCTCAGTAGTAACATGACAGTACATACCTGTAGCAGACTGATAGGGAAGTGAGGGTGGGGCTCTGTGGTGATCCACACCCAGAAGCTCTCAGTAGTAACATGACAGTACATACCTGTAGCAGACTGATAGGGAAGTGAGGGTGGGGCTCTGTGGTGATCCACACCCAGAAGCTCTCAGTAGTAACATGACAGTACATACCTGTAGCAGACTGATAGGGAAGTGAGGGTGGGGCTCTGTGGTGATCCACACCCGGAAGCTCTCATGGACATTATGCGTCTCTGTCACTGTCTCAAGCAGCTCATCCAAGAAGTTCAGACCCAAGTGACAGTTCTGCAGGAGTGCCCAGCCACCCTGCACAATAAAAAATTTGAGGACATTAATAAATACTTAAGGTAGGGCAATACATCTCATAGGCATTACCTTCAGTGCATGCAAACAGGACATATTAAAAAATCACTTAAGCTTTTCATTTTAGCAGGTTTTCATATTAGCCAAAATACTGTTTTATAAGTTACATGCTGAAGTTTGTCATTTTTCAAGTGAGGCATTTTGCGTAATTCTGGTTACCTCGTCCACCTTTTATACCGCAGGGTTACTTTAAATAGCATTTTTTTATTTAGTATCCTAACTTAAATCTTTGCTGTGGAGTCATGCTATTGTAGAAGCAGTTGACTTATTTCAAGTATCCACACTTGGGAGTTTGTGGTTGAGAGGGGTGGTGCCTTGTACCACATGAACGCGCCTTCGTTCGGTGTACGGCAGAGCGGGATTCACACCCATGCACACAAGCCTTTAAAACAATCCAATTTCACTGAGCTATCTGGGAAGACCATACAACTTCCTTCTTTTTGACGACTTTAAATGTTTGTTGTGATGACACCAAATCCTTTGTTTA
The DNA here is from genome assembly GCF_032854445.1 of Liolophura sinensis. Classification (NCBI taxonomy): domain Eukaryota; kingdom Metazoa; phylum Mollusca; class Polyplacophora; order Chitonida; family Chitonidae; genus Liolophura; species Liolophura sinensis. The sequence goes on from NC_088306.1 coordinate 18,536,279, forward strand.
AAACCGAACTGCATAATGCAGTAATCTTTGCAAAGTAACAAAGAGTCATCAGGCAACACCTACATTTTCCACTATGCAAATAAATGCAGCTGAGCTGGCATAAAAGGGAATGAAAGAATTGATGTTAATTGTGAACGTTTTTATTTGTCTGAAATGACACCACACAATTCTTGAAAAATAATCAATAATAGCTACAAAACTACAAACACAGGCCTTGTCGATTCTTTTTCAAGAATCAACTGTTCCTCGTTGTTTCTCCGCTACAGAAAACTTAACTTATCATTTATAAATGTATCATGTATAACAGTGTTTTTGCACAAAAGCTGCCAGCAACCTGAGGAAGGTTGTCGGTTTGCAAAGGTGATTTGCATGTTTTTTCTCCCACAACAATGCTGGTTGCTGTTATATAAGTGAAATATTCTTGAGTACAGCAAAAAAAATCAATCAAATAAATAAATGTAAATAAATGCACAAAACTCATTACGTTCATGATCACTACTTCATACAAATGTATTTATTTATAAAAATACACTGCCATTTTGATTACAGTTAATATAACAATGCTGCACAATGCTTGACAACAAAGTTAGAACTGGTAAATGATTTCCATGCACACTTACAGTGGCCATGAACTGCTGAATCAGCTTCCTGGCGTGAACCTCTTGTCCCTGACCCATGGAGATGGCACGGAAATCTGAACACAGGCACAAACGTGACAAGTTTTTAAAAGCTTAGTAATTGACAGTTGTCATGCCACATGCTTATGAGGCAAACAGCCATTTTCTGAGTCTTAAGGAGAAAAGTGTGACCACCAGGAAATTCAAGACGGCCAACAACAGCCATACTTGATTAAAAAAATCAATCTCAACCATGTCTTTATAACATTACCTCATGTTGCCTCATGAAAGTATGAACTTGATGGGTTAGAAACTGTTAACTATACATGTACCTTCTTTACAAGATCAGGTGTGATAGATCAATCAACAACCATAGCGCATTTCCATGTCACTCCAGAAATTGTCCAGCACAGTAAACAATTACATTGTATGGTGGTAAATTCCTGACATTCCAGTCAGACAGCTTGAACATATTTGTTTATAAACCGAACTAAATGTATGTGATGGTTGAGCTTCATTTCATTAGGCAGACAATTGTTCAGTGGCTCATAATACATTCAAATACAGAAAACTGCAGCTCCACAATGAGAATGCATCAAGCTACTCAGTTGCACATTTAAAACACATCTTTCAAGGTTCGTACAACACAAAGATTTCAAATTTACAGGCTTTTTCAGGACCAAAACTCACACTTTTCTGGTTATCTGGAATAACTATTGTACAGTTACACAAGTTTATAAAGCACTGTTAAATAATATTATTAGCTGAACTTAAACATATGCTTATCAATTAATTTCAATGTTGCTGGATAGCAAATTTCTCCAAGAGATTGTAAGCATGCACAGCAGCTTAGGTTGGTTCCCTTATCTGTTTTAGCCCAAAGTATGTGTGTCGAGTATGTCCGGTTCTCATTTTCAAGCCTTTCCCTGGCCCAATTACAAACCAATCAAGGCCTGCACCCAATTTCATTAAGCCCATTAAACTAAGTAAGCCCTAAACTTCTATGACAACATATGTTGTACAGATATAAAGTCCACTTAGCTCAGGGCTACTCCACACTAAGTGTGCTTTATGAAACCTGCCGCTGGTAGAGTTACTTTCAATTTCCAGGCTTCTCAGGGCCCTGATGTTTATGTACACTGTACGTAATGCTCACCGACATGGAGTTTCTTGCTCAGCCCCTCGATGCTGTTGGTGGGGTCAGAGCCCATGGACAGGAAGCAGATTAGTGGGACTCTGGGCTCGCTCTCTGCCCACGTGGCCTCCAGGTTAAGAATGACAGCATCAGCGTACTTGGGTCCCATTGAGTCAGCGATGTACATACGGGCCTGGGCGATTGTACGATCAGGACACCATGACCTGGGGGAATATGTGACCACCGTTTTATAGGTTGCCTGATATTATAGATATATTCGTCCATTACAATTTGTCCTCATTTGTTGGAGTTTCAACGCGACCGGACTGTACTCAGTGAGTATCTCTACTAACTCAACAACCCTTACTATATGGATGGATCCACCACATCCAATGTCTCACCACCCCTTCACAGGATAACATTACTTTACACTCCAGTCCCGATGAAAGCCATTGTGACGTCATAACGTCACGGAACAATTGAACATTTTTAACCCATGTGTGGGACCACGGGTTGACATACAATACTGATTATGATTGGTCAAATGCATGTTTTTGATTGACAGTTCGGAAAGGACTATTGTGTAGAACCATAAACAAACAACAAGACTTCCTGGGCCTTGTTAACACAAAGTAATTGAAAGAAACCTGTGACACCATAGGTGTTAATATTAACCAGGCTTATGACTTGGTTTTGGAGTTTGGCTCAAGTGTTATATTCAATACAGCAAATTTATTATTCCTGAATCAACATCGCTATTAACTTATACAGATATTTAGAGGCTGATTACAATCAACTGGTAGTGTGTGAATGTCCAAGTACCTGATGAGAAGCAGCTTCCTGAAGGAGTCCAGAGAGTTGCTGTAGCCATCGGGTATCTGCTCCTCCTCCGGGGCATCAGTGTCAAACCAGTTCTTCCATGCTTTCTCATTCCTAGCAACCTACACATCAAAGTAAGGTGAACACAGATGAGTCAAAAACAAAATTTCACGATTTCACGTTTCTTTAGGCATTATTAATTCATGATGTCTACCATATAAAGAAATGACAAAAATCTGAAAAGCAGAAAATTGCACCACTGAAGCATATAGTTCAGGTCTTTTCACTATCAGACTGGAATAATGAAGAGAAACAAAATGCATAATGACTGTTCACGTGATTAATAGTTAAACATCAGTAGATTCATGAAACTGTGCAGATGGTCAGAGAATAGAAAATTCATGACTTTTTCAGGATTTCTTCAAAACTTTCAAATTTATGACTTTTTTTTATGTCTATCCAAATTTTTCCTGACTGGAGAACCCCCTATCAAAGAGTACAAAACATCATCATTGCCATTATGAACAAGTATTCAGCTGATCAGAGCATGATGAAACACAGTCAAACATCTCACCGACAATCAATCAATGCTTGCAGTCCGAATAACTATAACTACAAACCAGAGGATGCAATCCTGCATTTATATTACAATCATACATCTCACCGACAATCAATCAATGCTTGCAGGTCGAATAACTATAACTACAAACCAGAGGATGCAATCCTGCATTTATATTACAATCATTTCAGGTATCTGTTATATTGGAGATTTACATCTGGCTCAATGGACATCTACACCGGCACCTTCTGATCACAAGTTTACACACCACACTACAATTCCGGAAAACCAGCAGGAGATTTTAAAACCCTCTTAAGTACATAAAAGGGAAATTCCTGTCACTGAACTGTTCCTCGATCATCTGTCAGCTAGCTAGTGTATTACTTACTTGGTTGAGGATCTCTGAGAACTGTGGCAAAGCACTCAGCTGGACCAGGTTGAGCCAAGGTCATGTCGAGGATCCACTTACTGGACTTGGGGGTGACAGCATTCAGGTCCAACGCAGCTCCACCTGGTGAGCAACAAGTATACACCGCCAGTTAGCGTTAGTCACAGTCACGCTTAACTGTGCAGGACCTTATCCTGTGACTCCATAGTGATTTTCTCCTAACTAAAAGGAGACGACTCGCTGACAAAATGGCTTTCTACGACAAATTTCAGAAATAAAACACACACATACTCAAAGGGAAAATTTGCTATTATACTGGGGAAGTTGTGAGTTCAGCCTCGAAAATCTTGACATGCATACACTGTATTTGCCCTGTCCTATTCATCCTTATATACTCTGGTGAAAGAAGCTGACCGTTCACTTCATTTGCTTTCAAGTATTTGCATTTGGAAACAATGACTATAATATTAGCAGTTTGATCTTTGGATTAAAAAGACTGTCAAACTGGCTGGAAGTCAGAACATGGTGCAGCTAACAGAACAGATTTTAATGAGATTGCATGGACACTATACACTAGTATAAAACTCTTTAATTTTCGGAGATGAAAGCAGAACAGTTAAAAATCCATGAATTGCAAAATTTATACGCAAATGTTTCTATACTTAACCAGAAAAAAGAGACTTATTTGATAACGAATAATTCCAGACAAATCCTGAAAACTTTCCTCTTTAGTTAATGCTAAACTGCAGAGGAACCAACATACCTTTAATGAATGTTGGAACTCCTCTGACTTAATGCGGTTTACTCTGCAGGTCAATCTTGAGGGTAACCAGCAGAGTGAAGAGAAACTTGTGACTTTCATACAAGCCTCGGCACGTGTAGCAAAACATCTCATATGTCATGTACTCAATTATGTTGGCAATACGTTTAGACGTCATAGGAGGATTTCTCAGATCTGCAACAAAATTACAAGATATTTGACATGCATAAAGGGCAACATATATCTTGCAAATATGCAATGGACATGGCAATGCTTTGTCAACAGTTAAGCTAACATTTTTAGGTCATGTGGCTTGACGACCATATTTTGTACAAAACTTCTAAAGGAACCATACAACAAAAGGATTGTTATCAAATCTGATATGCACGTAGACTGATCCTAGTTGAGAAAATCATTCAATTCCCCTAAACACTATGGAGCTCGCCAATGGTTGAATATATAACATGAAAACAAGGCTTGAATTTTTAGATAACTTTCCTGAATTTTGGATGTTTTTCAGGAGCAGTGATTTCAAATATGTTTTTTCTTTTTGTCTACATTTGTCCTTTTGAGACACATGTATAGTTAAGAAACCTAATTTTAGTTCTGCAATTTCACTTGCCCAAATACCATGAGAACTAGAAATTGAAATTTGCACCAAATTGTAACCCGAGAAATGCACTATCCATACTGAAATAGCAGATTTGAGCTACAATCAATAGTTTCTCATTAGAAGTGTTAAAATGATATTACTTATTTCGGACACGCAAATTTAATCCCAATGATTTAACGTTGACTTTAGGATGTTATTGGAATATCACATGTTGTCTTTAATACTAGCTGCCTTCTGGTTTCTAATGCAATTCCCATGATTTTCCAAAGCAGTTGAATGTTTACGAAACAGATCATTTTTCATTTGACAATGAACAATAATACTAAGGAACAGTGAACAACGTGGATGACAGCCAAAACTACTTGCAGTTTGCATTTGCCTGCTTATTTATTTCATTGTTGTTCAATAAACATCCTACTCACGAATGTTTCACTTATCCAATGGAGGTCAGATTTATGGGTGCAGGAAACCAACTTCTGGCAAATTAGTGACAAAACTTTCCACATTTGACTTACAGATATATATACACATTATAATGGTGTCGGACAAGTGGCCTTCAACCAGTGTTAAAGACAGCCAAACGTATAGCCACATGAGTGCTGTGGACCAGTTATTGTCACCATGGAAGGCACCAAAAGCTGTGAGACTGGAGGAATCTACAAATCTCCTTTTCAAGGCCAGATCTCCTCACTTACAGTCAGAGTCAAACCACTGGCCATGCGACCATCAGAAAGTAGCAAGAGAAATGCTTTAACATAGCTATAACATAATTGGGATAATGTACAGCTGTGTGATCTGCAATGATCAAACATTTAAACATACATAAAACACAGGATCTCATCAGTGGAAATGATGAACAGATAACTGGAGTTTGGAGTATGAGAGTACCTTGCCATGGAGAGATCAAAGACGCCAAGGAACTGTTTGAGGGAGGTCTGGTACATGCTGTTCACCATACTCATGTCACAGATCAGAAAGTACAGGATGCTCCCACGGTTAGGCCACTGTAACAACAGGAGGTTTAATATTTAAAAGCTCATTAAGGAATTATCATCATGGATTCAACCAATCAGACTGCAGCCAAGCGGGCACATAGCCGGATATGGCAAGTCAGCTAAGCAGTAGAGAATATTACTTTTGTGAAATGGCTTAGTCAATTTTTTTTACTAGCCTGCCAACGGTAGTTGACTAAATGACCCTTAGTCAACTAACAGACCTCAGGGTCCAGTTTCACAATGTCATACATGTACAATAATCGCCATATACCCAATTCTTCTGATTTGTCTTACAGATATTAGTAGTGTTGAAAGTAGAATGTAACATTTCTTTACCAGCCTTTTGGAAAAGTATGGATAAGAGTATGTTGTTCATTAGATGGTCTAATCAATGTGAAAAAAAGAAACTCAATATTTCTGCTGCAATTACCTATACAATGGCTAAAATGAACAGACCAGGTGCCCAAAAATTAGAAGTCAAACAATGCTACAGTAATTTGTTGTACAAAATTCTGTACAACAAAATGTACGATAAACAAATGTCGTATCCCACTTAGCGAAACAGGCCTTTTAATCATATCAAACGACACAGGGCATACCACCCTACAAAGCCTTCATGTACATGTAAATGCTGATTTAAAGAGCTCAACTTCCCAAGACTGGCACGTCTCTGACTCAGATGACTGTGTGGTCGATGATGATGGGTACAGAGGTCGATTGCTTCCAGCCACAAGAACAGTGCCGGAATGCAAACTTTGAAATCTCCGAGTCACAGTCTGAGGTTGGGAATAAAACCAATCCCTTGTCTATCTGCGTGATTACTGGACAACCATCTTAACCTCACACCTGCTACTACACTTTCTATGTAAAGCTGGCCTAACAATCTTCCCGACACAAATCATTGTAACTCATGATAACAACTTTGAATTTAGGGGGCACTTTCAGACATGACCCCAAATATACATACACTTTTAGACATTCAGCTTACGGCATCCAAAACTGATGGCTAAAACACAATTTTCTTTAATAATAACATATTCTGTCACAGATTTCACTGATTTACATACCTGGACGGAATTCTTCTCGAGCTTCGTTAATCTTGATTTCTGTGTCCGCGGCAATGGTAAGCTTCTCACTGACTTCAGCAGCAGTGATCTTGGTTGTGGCCAGCACATGAATTAGGGATTCGTCTTCCACCAGGGAACCCTGTATAGAACATCAGTCAAGATCAGTTTTCATATTGCACAAAACAACCTGATCATCATACACAACCGTTCTCATAGGAATTTCCACCTAGAGATCATAAATATATGTGGTAAAAAATGCAGGCCATCAGAGAGACATCAATTTTGGGTGGCAAATCTGTCTACATTACGATTTGGATACATTACTGGTACCCCAGCCAGTTACGAAAAGCTCTATTTTCCCGGCCACGGCTGTCTTGCGCTAGGAATGTTTTCTATGAGGACACTCAATCTTTAAAAAAAAACAAAAAAAAGGATCACCCAGTATCCACTTCATATGGGACTGCTTCAACCTCAAACACTGTCCTAACCTATTGCTACAGAATTACAAATGCATAAATGCTTCATTCAGCCATCTAGCTGTGATGCATCCTCAGCTGCAATTCCTTTGAGCTAATCTCTAAAACATCATCATAGGCAGTTTGATCTCTCTGACCAACCCAGGTTTTCCAGCATATGAGGAGTTATGAGTTCCTGTAATTATAAACAATTCATGCATATACCGTACTAACTCTACGAACTTAGTAACAGTCAGTTATTGAATGGGTACCCAGCGAATGCATGAACTTTTCTTTCTCAGCTCATCATAATGATGTCATATTAAAGACAGCAGAATCTAATACATTGTAACACTGCAGATGTTTTGCAAAAAACAAATTCTGACGTAACAATGGCTCGTGGACCAACTTCAAACAAGCAAAACCTTACAGGAGCCTCTCCGGTCACTGTCAACTGGCACCAGGGGAGGTAACCACACAGTGTCCCATCTCACCTTGGTACTGGTCAGTTTGTAGAGCAGGTTGTCCTCCAACTCGCTCATCTTCCTCTTGTTGGCCGTCACATCCTCCATCAAGCGGGTGCGTCAGCCTCCAGTTCCTGTCAACATACAACAACCACATGTACAGTCACTCACCAGTCCAGTCATTCATCAGTCCCTACATATATCCTACACTTTCATTCCCACCTCAGCAACAGCAGTAAATAAAGCGGTGCAAACAGCAGTAAATAAAGCTGCACAGATAGCAGTAAACAAAGCTGTGCAGACAGCAGTAAATTAAACTGTGCAGACAGCAGTAAACAAAGCTGCGCAAATAGCAGTAAACAAAGCTGTGCAGACAGCAGTAAATTAAACTGTGCAAACAGAAGTAAATAAAAGCTGTGCAAACAGCAGTAACAAAGCTGCGCAAATAGCAGTAAATAAAGCTGTGCAGACGCAGTAAATAAAGCTGTACAGGCAGCAGTAAATAAAACTGCAAACAGCAGTAAATAAAGATGCACAAACAGTAGTAAATAAAGCTGTGGAAACAGCAGTAAATAATACTGCAAACCGCAGTAAATAAAGCTGCGCAAATGGCAGTAAATAAACGCCCACAAACAGCAGTAAACAAAGCTGTGCTTCAACAGAGCCCTTTTGGCTCCCAGGGCTTACTTTACTTAAGAAAACTGGAATCCAGTAGTGTGTTTGTAGTAAGCTAGTGGTGAGATGTTGGTATACCACTGAGATTCTCCGTGCCTTGTTGGCAGTACAGGTGTGTGTGTGTAGTGGGCCAAGTGAACACACTGCCTATCTGTGTAGATAAGTGGCCCAGTATGTATCATATTAACTATTCCATGTTACCTGTTTCTCTGTGAGAATGACTCTGCCCAGTAGCTGGTCCTCCAGACCCTTCATGGTCACAGTGAAGTCTATGATGGATGTTCTGGCACTCACCTACAACAACAACAACAATGTTCCTTAAGTCTGAAATACCGAAAGATACAATAGTAAGGACTACATATGTCTGATTAGTTTTCAGTTCAGGAAAAGGAGAGTTGGTGCTGAGGAACGGAGGCAAACACTTACATGTAAATTGAAATAGACAAAATACACATAATATCATTGTTAGATATTTCTAGCTTTCCATTGTTTTTTAATAATCTCCACTTTCTATACTAGACTGCTAGATCATGGAAATGGCGGTGTAGATCTCACCTCAGGAGTGTAGGCAGGATTGGGCAGCTTTGTGGTGATGTACAGGTAAAACCCCTTCATCACATCACACTCCTTGTCACCCACTTTCACCTACAACAACCACCAGCAAATCATATATTACCAGATACTTTTATTTAGTTATTTGTTTGATTGGTGTTTTACTCTGTACAGAAAAATATTTCATGTATACAACGGCTTCCAGCATAATGGTGGAAGAAAACAAGGCAGAGCCCAGGGGAAAACCCAATGACCATTCACAGGTTGCGGCCAGCCCTTTCTAAGTATGGCCGGAGAAGAAGCCAGCATGAGCTGGGCTCGAACTCACAGTGACCGCATTGAGGGTAGGCTCCTGGGTCACTGTGCTGCACTGGCACGCTAACCAACTCAGCCAAGGATGCCCCCACCAGGTGCTATTGTTAATCTACTTATCTGATTGGAGTCTAACACAATACTTAGGAATTTTTCTGTTTTATGATGGTGGCCAGCTTTATAGGTGGAGGAAACCCAAGTGTCAAGGGTAGATCACTGAATTTTGGCTAGTGACTAGTGAACTCTGCCACGAGTGACATATACATGTATGTCATACTGATGGAAGGCAAGTTATAAGTTTTACTCAAACTTTATGCTACCAGCTGCTTTTGACTGTATCACACTGATGTACAGGTGGAGCACAAGGCACATATCTCAATCTAGTATTGTCACAGACAGACAGTTTACTTTATGGACATTGTAATGTACACTGATCTAGAGTCACATTTATATTTATTGATTTACTTGATTAGTGTTTTATGCCCTACTTAAGGATATTTCACTTATACAGCGCTGGACGGTATTGTGGTGGGATGGAAAAAAAAAAGAAAAGAGCTGGGTGGGGGCGGAGGGGGGGGGGGTCGTGGGGTGATGACCATCCAATGGTTGCTGACACACCTTCCCATGTATGGCCGGAGAGGAATCCAGCATGAGCTCGATTTGAACTCACAGCAACCCCATTGGTGACAGGCTCATGGGTTTAATGTTAATTCTATAAGAATACTTGCAATTTTAAGTTAAATGAAGTGGCCAGGAGCCAACAGCCATGCACATAAGTGTTTGAACTTTGTATTTCCTTCCCCTAAATGTCTGCATAATCTGTTGCAATAACTAGAAATCCAATCTAATTCTGGCGCTACCTTGAAGCAGCTGCCCTGTTTAATAAAGTTTTTCTCCAGGATATTGTCCAGAGCTGGGTCTAGTTCTTCCTCCACATCTTCCAGCAGTAACGGTCGGCCCAGGGAGAGGGCATCCTCCAGGTGGGAGCGGAAATACTTGTGGTTCAAAGATGTCACCTGCAAAACAAATAATTTCATGTCGTCTTTGTTAGGGGGCTTTACTGTTGCACACAAGGTGATTACAGCGTTATTATACTGCCAGATATCAATTAGCTAGTTAGAGAAAGATAGTTATCTGATACATCAACAAGAGAAACCCTGTACATTAATAGAGATACCACTTTTGTCACACAGGGACTTTACTTACAGCAAACTCCTTGATGTTTAGGGGAAACTTCTTCCTGTGTGTATTTCTTAATATACCAAGCTAACAAGCTGATAACATACTGTAGAAAATTACTCAAAATGTATTTGTCTTGAGAACGGGCTTTTTTATGTATATTTGCCTGTATTCAACTTTGCCTGTAAAGTTACATCTCTTTTCACTTGACTGACAACACCCTGCTTCATAGAAGTTAGGTAAAATCAAGAACACAATATTTTAATCACTGAAAACAAAATTTTTACTTTACAATACTAAAATGATTCAACACAGCAGTAAATGATATAAACATACTGGTAACCCAAGAACATGTATATGCCAGCACAATATGGACAGGATTGTTTCTCTGCTCTTGTCTCTTACCTGTAGCTCGTGATCTTTCTCTCTGTTTTTGATCCAAGCTTTGCCCTGGCCTTGAGGATCTATCAGAAGTGGATAGCGAGCAGCTTTGGTCGTGATAATTCCATTCTGTACCGACAGGTCATCATTAGGCAGGCCCTGCAGGTTCCATTCTCCTATCTGCAGAGTAACATATAGAAAATAAACATTCTATTTCATTAAAGGACATGCAACTGTACCTATATCTTGGTTCACAGGTGCCCCGAGTCGAAGCTGGCAATTTTATTCATGTGACAACAAACATTTATACAGGCTGCAACACGTAGTATTACATGACACAGCATTACATTGTTATTCCACCTGATGCAGAACTTTACCACCACTGAAGCAGGCCAAATCTATACACATTGTGTTCATTTCGCTCAAACATTATTCTTTCCAGGACTGGCCCCAATAGCATGATTGGTAGAGCGTCCGCTTCGGGAACAGTAGATCCAAGGTCAATCCTGGGTTGTGTCACACCTAAGACTTTAAAAGAGGAAGTTGTAGCTTCCTCGCTTGGCATTCAAGCATTAAGGGGATAGTGCAGCGACTGGTTGACCCGATCAGTATAATGGCTCGGGCAGGGAGGCTTACCGTGGAAATCCGTCCTGCAACAAGGAGGCATATTACACCTACATGCACCCTAAGGACTCCTTCGTCGTCATATGACTGTTGAGTACGACGTTTAACCCCAAGCACTCACTCACTCACTCATTCTTTCCACAGAAACTTGTAAGGTTACATGCTCAAATCCAGCTCTTGCTGGCTTGGCTACAGTCACTTTTATTCTGCAGGTTTGTCAGGTATCTGGCTAATGACGATTTACTTCATCCATGAAATAAACCCGAACGCCGCCATATAAGTGAAAAAAGAATCCATTTACAGCAAATAAAACTAGAATTTGGTTGACTGAAATACCCATCTTCCATGTCCTAACATTTCTAAAAATAAACGACAGAAAACTAAGGAAATCTTAGAAGAAATGACAGGATGTCATGTTGCTTACTTTGGCTTAAAACAGATTGGTTCATGGGCCATTTGTGGTGTGATCTGATAGCACTACTGGTACATTCAGTTTGAATGGAAAATGTAACAATCAGAAGAGAATACGGCTAGTGTGCATGAAAGTACCATGCACAAGTTCAGCCGGCTAGTAAAATGTATGCTAATTAACTCATTCGCTCTCGGGAGCGGCTTTAGCCACAGCCTAGCCATACCCCTTGGTCCTCGCGAGTGGCTCAAACCGCACATTTGATGGTACTTCATTTCCCCGCGAGCGGCTTGAACCGTATAAAACACTGTCTCTGACTGGTCTATGTTTGCAGGGAAACTGGGATTTTTTGGGAGCTAAACCAATCAAATACTGCCTTATTAGACCCTATGGATGCCACACGAACTGTGTTTGTAGATTTTCATTGGTTGCAAGCGATAAAAAGGCGCGAAAAAATGTGGAGAAGATTCTACGACTTTCGTTGAGGCGTTTGTCGAAACGGCGGACTCGAGTACAGCCGACGATTTTGAGGGCTCTATGGATAAAGACATTTGAGAGGATTTCGATTTGGATATTTCGGTTTCAGATGTTAACAGTGACAGAGGAGAGTTTTCTGACAAAGAGGAATTAACTTTAGGTCAACTGCGCTCCAGATTAACGAGAGGCGCGAACCTAAACTATCGGAAACTGTACCGGTAACAACAACAACGCAAACTATGGAAACGCAATTTTACTCAAATCGAGTGATACGTTGTTCTAATAAAGTGAATAATTTTATGTTTACATGCTTCACAGAGCAAAAATACCAAACTGCCACCGAATATCTGTTGGTGAAATTATCCAAAAATCATAAAACAAAAACTTTCAATTTTTTAGTGCAAAATTGTATTTCTGCTGTGGCCTGCTGGGGTCCAAGCGGTGATCAGGGTTGCAGTAGCGAGGGCTGTATGACGTGGTAACAAATGAGTTAAGTTGCGTCAAAATCGGTAAAGTAGTTTGGGAAGAGATGCATGAAAAAAATCGTGTCTACAGATAGACAGGGTGATTCCAGTAATTAGCCCCTAATAACTTTGAAGAGTATAAATAGCAAATAAAATGGGCAAACCTATACATGTATTATATAAATTGATACATAGAGTACATACCGTAGCCGGGTCAACCAGCACCTGTGTCATGACCAGATCTTTAGTGAATGGGATCTTCCTGATGGACAGTTCTTTCTGCCAGTTGTCTTGCAGTTTGGTGCGGAACTCCTGATTGAATGGTCCAGAGTAGGACAGGAAGCCAGTACAGAGCAGAACATCACCCACAAGCCTAACATGACATAAACACATATTTAGAGGAGTTATAATAATGCTTTATGTGTCATGAATCTGGATTATAAACATCAACACTTATCAGGATACACAAATAATTCATAAATTTAATTCAATGATCAAGGTTTCACCTCACACTGAAGATCATTTCACCTCAGTGTACAAAGGTGGTCATGGGAAGAGAAAACCAAGCAGAGCCTGCAGAAATTCACCACCCTTAGCCATGGACCTCTGGCCTTCAAGCTGCAGACAACCAGAGGAGGCCGTGCTGGATTCGGGTTTGCCTCTTCAATGCTCAGTTCCAGCAAAGGATGACAATCTATCCTAAAGAACCTGTGAGGGCTCCAGAAATCATAAACTTTGCATCCACATTTGAACCAGCCTTTCCTCTTTCCGAAGTGTTCAAAAACGAAAAAGACCTTCGGCTCCTGAATCTTTGATTTTTCTTCCTTTTTGCGTAGACCTCTGCTATCTCTAAGCTGTTCAATTTTACTGACCTGATCTGCGGTCTCTTTAAGAGCTGGGTCATACAATGTGGTGCAATGAACTGGGTCATACAATGTGGTGCAATGAACTGGGTCATACATGTGGTGCAATGAACTGGGTCATACAATGTGGTGCAATGTACTGGGTCATACAATGTGGTGCAATGAACTGGGTCATACAATGTGGTGCAATGAACTGGGTCATACAATGTGGTGCAATGAACTGGGTTATACAATGTGGTGCAATGAACTGGGTCATACAATGTGGTGCAATGAACTGGGTCATACAATGTGGTGCAATGAACTGGGTCCAGTCACAAGTTACCTATCAATCTGTGACTTAAACTCTTTCCTCTGAGCAGTCCATCTGATTCTCTCTCCACCCAATCCTCCAATCAGCGCTGAGGCAGCATCCATCTTTTTCCTGCAGGATTCGGCATCATCCAGAAGGTCCTGGCCAATGTAATGCAACACTGATATTTACTTCTTGTATTCAACATCACACTTAAGGATTTTTCAGAAACATACAAAAATGGGCAGATGGAGTTCAGGGTGCAAAGGGCACACCAATTTTGCTCTATTCATCAAATTTTAATTAGTTTAAACCCTAACAGATACGGCGTAAGTTTTATTGGCATTTTCATAGTGGATTTACAGTTAAGAGGCATACTAGTTTTGTTTGTTTCACACATGAACAAATGAAGGGAGATAACCACAGGAGATATATTGACTTCAGCCATGAAAGACAGTTTAATTTATTAAAGCATGTATGCTTTGAACTGAGATAAAGTAAGACACTGATTATAATAAGGTTAATTTGAAATTTCAAATTACGAATAAAACTGAATCATATTTTGATTGTAAAATTATCTAAGAATTATTATGTAATAGTGGTATGTCACACTTGCAAGAAAGAGGGGCTTCCTGGGGCAGTATGGTTTACATTAAAGGCAGAGGAGGGGTTGGAGGGAGTAAATATCAGAACAGATAAAAGACACCATACAGTACGCCTTCAAATTGTAAGACATGTACCTTGTGGCAAAGTTCAATGGTGGACAGCTCACAACAAATTATGTATTCACATATAATTATCAAGGATGTACAACTGACAGTAAACAACTTTTCATTGTATTACACAACAGAATTCAGTAGGCAGCAATTAATGATTGACCATACTCTGCTAATATTTGTTTCTGACAAACAATCCTCTCTGTTTAGACCCGCCTACCTGTTTTTCTTTCATGGCAGCATCATACACAGCCTGAACAACATCCAGTTCTTTCTGTTTCTCATCTAACTGGGCCTGAGCAGCTGCTAACTCAGTTTCTGCTGCATGCAATTTAGCTTCTTGTTGTGTCAGGTTTGCCTAAAAACACAGGAACAAGTGTAATGGTGAAAGTACTTCCAGACAATTGAGGGCCAATCTTTATACTTTATGCATATATGCCTCTGGTGAGGGCAGTGTAAAAAACAAACAGTATTTCAGTCCTCCAAAACAGCAATTCCTTAGAACCATGCTAGGAATTTAACAAACACAATGGTCCCTCTTCACTGAAGAAATAAAAACGTAATCTATTTCATGATGAAGAAAAACATTTTCTTTTCACGCATGTGCTGTACAATCATGTATTTCTCTATACTGTAAAGTACTTATATTCACTGGAATTTATTTTCGTGGATTTTCTCCACAAAATATGTTTGCTGGAATTCATTTTCGTGTATTTAAGAGAATACTGAAAAAAAATCTTAAAATCTTAAAATTGATACAAAAAAGATATAACATGACCAAAATTATTCCAGTATCATCATGGGTGGCTTGAATACTTTGTTTCCAGCAGTGTCGCTAATCCTTGTGATCTGGACCAGAGATTAAAAAAATGGGGGATGGATTATCACTATGTAAGAAGATTACTTTCTCACCTACCCTGAGCAGTGCAGTCAATTCTTTTCAAACCATTGGTGAGTACTTCTAAACACCTGGCAAAGTGACCTATCACCTTTTGAGCAGCTCAACGCAAAACATATGAATTTTCAGATACCGCTAAGCTGTCAAACGGCCATTGTGTTGTTGTACACACTTCACAGTTTGTTAGAAGCTCACTCATTGGACCACAGGAGAGACACAGCCAATGGGACAGGGCACATGCTGGTATCTACTTTTCTTCCACTTTACCGGCATAGTGAACACTAATCAAACTAAAGACAAATGAACTCTTGCAACGGTTTATACCCACCAAGCCTTAGCACCAGTGTTTGTATATATTTAACCCCTATTTTCCCTTCCCTGTGTTAAATAATTTAGTTGGGTCATCAGGCTTTCTTAGCGCAACTCCCATCAACCTGGCAAAGATTTCACTTCATTATCACTACTACCTGCAGTATATGATTCAATATTGGATATTTTCCACAGGAATTATTTTTCGAGGTAAATTACTGACACCGAAATCAGTGAAAAATTAATTCCACGTGAAAATTAAGTACTTAACAGTATGTCAATACAGACCTAAGTAAATTCTCTCAGGTTGACCTTAACAGGAACGGAAAATTCAGACAGACCGAGCTCTATCTGTGTTCAATAACCCATATGCATGTATCTTCAGGGCTTTTATACCTTCAATGGCAGGACCTCTTTGTTGATACCAAAGAAAAAGGCCATGGCAGTTGTCCAGGACAGCAGACCTGACACACTACCACAGACTTTCTTGGCTTGTTCTAGAGTGTAATCGTCCATGTTCTGGTAGACCTGCAGTAACTCCACAGTCTCTTCATTTATGCTGTCCTTAGGGAAAGACATGAGAGTTCCCAGAAAGCCAGAGCCACTCATCAGCTGGAAACAAAGGAAACAGTATGTCAGAATTGTCATAGTCATGTCATCCAAAAGAATCTGCATGTGTTCTGTGGGAGTGATGTCTCTTATCAAGAGCTGCATGGCTAACACAAGTAAGCATTAAGGTTACTAGAAA
This sequence comes from Liolophura sinensis, assembly GCF_032854445.1. Classification (NCBI taxonomy): domain Eukaryota; kingdom Metazoa; phylum Mollusca; class Polyplacophora; order Chitonida; family Chitonidae; genus Liolophura; species Liolophura sinensis. Next base: position 18,553,047 of record NC_088306.1, read on the forward strand.
CAAGGATTTCTTCAGGGGACCTCTGTGGCCGAGGGAGTTAGCACGCCAGAACGGCGCAATGACTCAGGAGCATCTCACCATGCTGACGTCTTCTCAAGCTGTACATGGGAAGGTGTGTCAGCAACCTCTTGATGGTCGTGGGTTTTCACCCGGGCTCTGCCTGGTTTCCTCCCACCATAATGCTTGCCAGTGTCATATAAGTGAAATATTCTTGAGTATGGCGTAAAACACCAATCAAATAAATAAGTAAATTTAAAACCTATCCAATAGAAATGTTCTCACACAACTGTGTGTTTGGATCGCATGGCCATGGACAAACCTTTAGAGATTCGCTCCAAGAGGGTTTAGGACAGGGTCTCTCTGGGTCAGGTGTGACAGAGTCAATCTTCCTTTGGAACAGGATGAGTACACAGTCCATGATCCTCATAATCAGATGTGGGGGTTTACCCAGTTTCTTCACTGTGGAGATGTCAGCCGGCTTGATTGTCTGTAAACAACAAAGTTTCAGTAGTAAAGCTCTCACATGAAGAAAAGCATTTTGAAATTGAAAAGTTCTGGGAGAAAAAGACACATGGTAACCATGTCTTAATAACCTTGATCTGTTCACAGATTTTTCCTCACAGAAGAAATCTCCAGAGTAGGCTAATTCATTGGAAGACAATTATTTGAAACCAACTCTGCAGAAAGAAAAGACTGCAAAAGACAGGGTGAGCCAAACCTTGTATCTTTACCATCGGAAAAGCTTACAGGTATGAAATATTTGTGACATAACTTCAAAACATATACTAATGAAAACAGTTAAATGGCTTGTGTAATAATGAATTTGCCACAGAACAACCTGGTAAGGTTACATCCTACAGTACTACACCTCATTTCAGTTTCTCCCTATTATAAACATCATCTGCCTTCTTCAATACAGATCAAATGATGTTATTTGCATGGACTGCAGCTCCATCATCTGATAATTGTTGTCCATAGAAGCCATTTTTCTTGTCCAAATCAATATGTGGTCTGCAAAATTTGTCTTTCTATATGATGGTAAAGTTATGATCAAATACAACAAATAATGCCTGATGCTTTGGACCAAATAGCCTCGTCATGCAGTATTTGTTAAATATATTAGACTTTTGTGCTCCAGAAGATGAATATCATGTTTCATATTTATAAATACATTTCACATTTATATGAACTTTAATCACGAAAAAATTTTTGTATTGGGTAGTCCCTTACCTGGAGAGCAAGTTCTGCCTCCAAGAGAGCTGGCTTAGCAGCCTCTAACTTCTCCTCAGCGAATGCTTTCTCCACCGCAATCCATCCACAATCCTCTGTGCCCTGTCCTTAACTTTCTGTACAGATGCCTTTACTTTCTCTGCTGCCTGAGCACTGACAGTCACCTCCTCCAGCACCTGTTACAGCACACACAAACAATGGGATTTAATATAAAGCTTTTCAATAATTTCTGAAAGGCATGAAGTGTTTTTTTTCACAGAAACCTTACACAAACATGGAAAGTACAAATTATAGTGTGTGATAGTGTGGAAGCCATGGAGGGGTATGGTGTTTCATGCTGAAACAAGGTATTTAGAGAATAACAGTAGCTTGCCTGATTGAGCAGTAAAACTGCATAATGTTCAATTCATGCTGTACATTCAAATATTGATCTCTAAACCAAGAATATTATCCTCTAAGTATATGGAGGATCTTGACATTAAATCAACAAGACCAAACAAGAAAGGCCAAAATTATAATACTCTCACAACTATGACCTTTATCGTATGCATAATGATTGCAGAACAGTGACTTCATATGTTATGGAGTTGTAAATCATTGTGGTGGTAAAACACACTGTGAGGGACTTAGTGCACAACCTTACCACAGAGGTCTTTGATATACAAATCGTGAACTGCATTTGGCAATCAATGCACTTGGGGTGGCAACTGCAACCCTGTGAATAGCTGAACAAAATGTTGAGCTATGTGGTAAGACTTTCCTGGTCTTTGATATGCGAATCGCTACTGATGATTGGCTTTCTATGTACTATGGGTGGCCACTGCTACCCTATGACTGGCCAAAAACTTTAACCAAACTGAACACCAATACCAAAAGCACCAATCACCCTATCACAATACCTCTCCTTACTTTGTACGGCGAGTTAATAAGTCATGAAGGGGAACAGTGTAGAAGACATATAGGGGAAGGGCATGGTGTGGATGCCAAGAACGGGCAAGGCGGAGAAGCCATGAAAGGGCATGTGGAGAATCCATGAAGGGGCATGATCATGATGTAGAAGCCATGAAGGGGCATGGTGTAGAAGCCATGAATGGACAAGGGTAGAAGCCATGAAGGGGTATGCTGGAGAAGCTATGCAAGAGCATGGTGGTAGAAGCCATGAATGGACAAGGGGTAGAAGCCATGAAGGGTTATGCTGGAGAAGCTATGCAAGAGCATGGTGGTAGAAGCCATGAAGGGGCATGGTGTAGAAGCCATGAAGGGGCATGGTGTAGAAGCCATGAAGGGGCATGGTGGAGAAGCCATGAAGGGAACATGGTGGAGAAGCCATGAAGGGGCATGGTGTAGAAGCCATGAAGGGGTATGGTGTAGAAGCCATGAATGGACAAGGGGTAGAAGCCATGAAGGGGTATGCTGGAGAAGCTATGCAAGAGCATGGTGTAGAAGCCATGAAGGGGCATGGTGTAGAAGCCATGAAGGGGCATGGTGTAGAAGCCATGAAGGGGGCATGGTGGAGACGCCATGAAGGGGCATGGTGTAGAAGCCATGAAGGGGAATGAAGCCATAAATGGACAAGGTGTAGAAGCCATGAACGGGCATGATGTAGAAGCCATGAAGGGGCATGGTGTAGAAGCCATCAAGGGGCATGGTGTAGAAGCCATGAAGGGGCATGGTGGAGACGCCATGAAGGGGTATGGTGTAGAAGCCATGAAGGGGCATGAAGCCATAAATGGACAAGGGGTAGAAGCCATGACCGGGCATGGCATAGAAGCCATGAAGGGGCATGGCGTAGAAGCCATGAAGGGGCATGGTGTAGAAGCCATGAAGGGGCATGGTGTAGAAGCCATCAAGGGGCATGGTGTAGAAGCCATCAAAGGGCATGGTGTAGAATCCATCAAGGGGCATGGTTGTAGAAGCCGGCAAGGGGCATGTTGTAGAAGCCATCAAGGGGCATGGTGTAGAAGCCAGAAATAAGGTTATGTTTTACTTAAATTTCAGGCAAAATCCTGAGTTTTGCCAGAAAGCCATGACCAGACATTCTTCATTGGACCATTGTAAGAATGCATAGAGAGATCGTAGTACAATAGATTGCAACTTGTTTTAGTGGCATTAGAAGTTGGCATGGAAGTACACTGGACAAGGCATTTGCTTATGAATTTACAACTTCTTGGTTTATTGTCACGACGTTTTGATGCAGATACTAGCATCGTTTATATCGACATGACAATAAACCAAGAAGTTGTATATCCATAAGCAATGCCTTGTCCAGTACAACAGATTGTAGACCCTACAACTGAGTTTACAATTGACTGTAAAAATATGTTGTGCCCCTTGCACAAAGGAATTGTAAGGCTATTGAAAATTTTTGAAGTTATGATCGTAGGCCAAATTTGACAAATTTGTACATGTAACCTGTGTAAATGGCAATGTACCAGTCAATAACTTTTCTTGTTTTCCTTTAAAAACAGTTTTTCACTATACTGATTCAGCAGCTGATAACAACATGAGGAAATATTCTCGGAATACCTTCAGTTTTTGAGATAATTACATTGCACATGTTTGCAAACTGAGTCAAAAAGTACTAACTTAGTCTATCTGAGGCAACGTGAGGCAAGTATTTGTACTTACTTTAATTTTGGGGAGACTGTGAATATTTACAACAGGGTCAACCTGATTGTAATTCTGATTGTAAGTTAAACTACCGTATCTTATAACTCCTTCGTGCAAGAGGATGTCGACTGTAAGCTTAAGGTATGATCTAGATCTGAGTGATTTACAATCAACTTAGTGTTACGATCCCTTTATGAAAGCTTCCCCTGCATGAGAGAAAACTTTTATCTAAAGGACTTGAAGAACAAGTACCCTGTCAACAAAGACCAATACATTATTCCATCTTAGAGGTTAAGCTTCAAAAAGGCCGGGAAAAAGATACCCTGTATATTACAAACTGTAGTCATACCTTATCAGCCTTTACATTAGCCACAGCCAACTCTTTCTCTTTGACAATCAGTTCTTTAGACAGCTGATCGACAGACTCGCTGGCCTCGATCAACTTCTCTAACCAGTGTTCATACGAGAGGCCAATCGTCAATGTGCTCGTGTTTCTCTTTGTAAACGGTCTTGTAGCCATCCAAGAAGGACAGTATGATTTTGGTGTGACATGAGTTTGACGACGGTACCTACCAGCACAAAGAGAAGTGAAGAATTTTTTCTGCATCTTGACTGTATACATAGTGAGTTATAGTTCAAACCAAAAATGTATCTTCATGACTGACACGAACATTCTTACACCTGTCAAATGGGTATATATGTATACCGTAACTTACATGCACGGAACGCCAAAAATCAATCAATATACATGTACAATCGTTATTTTTCAGTAAAAATGTTGATTACTAAAAAATGTATCGTTTGTTTAATTTGTCATTTAAGTCTCCCAATCAATATTTCATCAGCCTAATCCATAATATATCAACATGTTGGGAGTTAAAATGGCGATATCAATTTTACTGCTACCAATTTAAAATTCAATCAAAATACTGAGGGATATAGATTCATGGAAATCAGGCAAATTAAACAATAAAAATCCTGAAATATATTGATTTGAATGATATTAATTTATGAGTATGAAACCTTAAATTAAGAATGTGGAGGAGAAAGTCACATCTCTTCCAGGGGCAAATTAAACCACACACTCTAATTATACACACATAATATATCCAGTTTTTCCTAGATAAAAAAAAAGTAAACAAAAAATGAGAATTTTCATGAGTAGATCCCCCTTTCCCTCAGATACTATGTGGTCCAGAATTGCAGGACAATGAGCAGTGAGGATACCTTTCAAAGTAACTGACACAGAAAGAAGCTACATTGTCATGGACCACACCCATGCTCTGCACCAGCTGGGACTTGACTTCAGGAGTACAGATGATGTTGAACGAGCTGAGGAAGTGGTTAGATACGGCGACCAGAGCGTCACGTGGCCAACGAGAGAACCAGTCCATGTACATCCAGAGATGAGGCCTGGGAACATCAGTGAGCGGTTACGGAACTTTTCTCCTACCTGTACACAACCAACAAATCACAACACACAAATTACAACACACAAAACTGACTTCACACCTTTGTACAGTACTTTACACACATAATACAAAAACAACATTGTAATGAATTCAGATAACAAGAACTTAAGTGTATCCTTTGTATGGGTGTGTGTTTAAATAATCCTACAAATTCATTTAGCTATGAACATGTACAGACTGTGTTAAATGGAAAATCGAATATTTTCAGAACTGGCCATTTCTTAAAAAGTAAAACTGTTTCAAAAATGATAATATTTTCTTCAAACGAGAGACTTTGATTAATTTTTATTTCAGCAGTAGCTTTTATTTCAAAACTGACCTTTTATTTCGAAAATGTTCCTACACACCCACCACTGTAAAATATAACCCTCAGAGTCAAATCACTTACGGGAGAGAAGCAGAGAACGGTGTGGAGGTTATTACGGGCTCTGGAGATGAAGAAGTCATATAGGTTCTCCTGTGTCGGAGGTCGCTTTGGTTGTTCTTCCTTCATCACGCTAATCAGGTCCTGGGTGATCTCATCCAACTCATCTCGGGCAAACAGGTTGGAAACCTACATGTACATGTAAATGGTGTTCATCATCAAGGGATACGTGTACCTGATCTATTATGTTATCACTTTAGCAAAACTGAATAGACAACACTGAAAAAAGGACAAAATGATCAACCCTCAGGCTAATAAGGTGAACATAAATCAGGCAAAGAGACCAGAATACCTGTACATATATCTATTTACAGCAAGTACAGGTGGATTCACACCCTGTCTATTTTAAATTATTTCACCTGCCAACTGGATTTCTTCTAATTTACAAAATAATCAGAATTATTCAAGGTAGTACAGATTTCTTGCCAAAACAATAAACGGTTGTTCTTAAGGAAAAAGGACAATACATGTAAGAAGTCGACTGCAAAAATATGTGTATTTTACCATGTTCAGAATAATTATGAATGCATAGAAATAAAGACGTGTTCCCCCAATGACAATGATCCTTACACTCAGAGCCATTTGTTCAAATAAATGTAATAATGTGTACATTACATTAGATAGTACAAAATGTTCTCACCCATTCTCGGCAACCATGGAACATTTTGTACCTTATGAAACAAGCAGGTAATTCCTCGAGTCAAAATTCAAACAATAAAACTTGAAAAATTGAAAATGACAAAATAAAACTTGAAAGACACTAGCAAATACATTAATTATCCACTGACAAAAAGCCTTATGAAAATTACCACTGTAAACTAAGAGACTAAGTGATACAGCGTTACTTTTATATGTTACTGACTATATCATGGGTAAGATATTTTCGAAAATATTGTGTACAAAATTCCTTCCAGCAAATTACAACAGTTCATAAATGTATTCATTAAACTCAATAAACAAAGAAAATATCTTTCCAAGCATAAATAACTGAACTTCAGCAAGTAACATGTGGCAACTCATGAAGTAACTGGGTCAAGTATGAAAACTATGGCCTGAACTTGAACTGACCTCTCCAGAACTGAGCACATTGTTGAGGTACTCGAGAAAGGCCTCGTCTTTGATCTCATTGTCAGTGAAGAGGAAGGTGATGCCCTGTCCCTTACCCCCAGCCACACGGTACATGAACTTAAGGTCCTCCATCAGGTTTGTCACATTGTATGATCTGATTACACACAAACACGCCATGAAATATCTTATTACCAAATTTTCTAGTGTGACCAAATATTAGTCCTTTTTGAACTGTCAATCAAGAACAGGAAATTGACCAATCATCATCAGCAATGATGCAAGTAGGTAAACTGTCAGTCTTACGCATCAGTTCATATACGAATGTTAAATTTTTGTGTGACATCATGAAAAGTAACATTGTCCCGAGGACGTGGTGGGACAGCAATGGCAGTTGCAATGGTGCTTCAGAGACATCCTACTTGGTGATATATTGTCTTCATTTTGTACTGTAATGGACATTAAGCCGGCTGAAAGGTTAGAACTGCCTCACGAAATGAGCATTTGCACACTAATCTGCTGACTTGCTAATAGTGAACTAGCAACCCTGGTGAGAAGGATTGATGTCAAAACAAAAACTGACAAAAGCTGAAGAACTTACAGCATGGCTGTGGGTTGCTTGATCGAGTAGACACAACTTTACAATTATACAATCATTTATATCTGCTTGTACATTCTAAAATTTTGGCTTGTCCAACAATTGACACTTATTGTCCATATACGAGATTGCAAGGTAAAATTTTGAGTTCTTGAGACTATACCTGATTTTCTCATAATTCTTAAATGAGTCTACAAGTTAACATTATGTTTATTGAATATTAAGTCATATTCAGTTTGAGGGTATTATTTTTCTTACATTTTTGTTCATAGTTTTTGTAAAATTATGAAAAATTGAATAAAACTAATAGCTATCATCAAATTAATAATTTGTACAAAAAATAATGTTCAATATTGACTTTACGTACGTGAAAAATATTAAACGTTGAATGTATGTCCAGGACATAATAGAGTAAATCTAATCAGAAAATTTTACTTGAGTTCTTACTACCCTATAAATTCCTCAACCTTTTCAAATATGAAAGGGTAACTTTCTATGCTAGTTATGCAATGTACAAAACTACATTGGTTGGATTGTCAACTTTCAGGGCTTCACAAAAAGTGTAATTTAATCAGTCTGCACAGATTAATGCCTTCAAAATAGGCTTGGATAAACACCTTACAAACATGCAAAAAGTTTGAAGAATTACAGTACGTTGCACTCCTGGCATGACTTCCTAGTTCACAGAGCCCCTCAGTGCTGTTTCCCCATAACAGCTTCATACTGACCTTGAGAGTGTGATCTGGAAGATCTTGTAATCTGCTATAAAGGAGGCGAGCCTGGTAAGGGACTGCTTGCCTGAACCTCCCACCCCAACAAGAAGGGCATTCCCTCTGGGTGTGCGGATAATACGGGAGATCTGGGAAAAGCAAACTATCCATGTATCATCATAAACAAGGAAGGATTCAATTGATGATTGAATAGGCATAAACAAATCAAAAATGCTGAAGACTTTATACCAAAAAGAAAAATATATTGAAGCACTTGCAATATATTTTATCTTAACCACAACACAATAACACTAGCAACACATTCACATACCTATTTTCATACTGACACTCACCAATATAATGTAGAATATTTGTATAAAATGAACAGGTCAGAAGTTCACTGAAACTTTACAGTCAGTTTTAACACTATGTGGTATGTAATACATTTATTAGGTTGTATTCCTACTGAAATACCATTGAGGCATAGTATTGTATACTGATGCTTTGTCTCATTATTGGCGTTTTTCATAATATCCTATATTGCAATGGAGTGTTTGCATACTCAGTATAACCTGAAATTCATGATTCTCCTCAAATTGTTTGTAATGTAGTGTTTGCATACACAGTACAACCTGAAATTCATGATTCTCCTCAATCTGATTGCAATGAAGTGTTTGCATACTCAGTATAACCTGAAATTCATGATTCTCCTCAATTTGATTGCAATGAAGTGTTTGCATACTCAGTATAACCTGAAATTCATGATTCTCCTCAATTTGATTGCAATGTAGTGTTTGCATACACAGTACAACGTGAAATTCATGATTCTCCTCAATTTGTTTCCAACAGAGTGTTTGTGTACTCGGTATAATCTGTGAAACTCTTGATTCTCCTCAAAATGTTCGTAATGGAGCGTTTGCATACACAGTACAACCTGAAATTCAGGGTTCTCCTCAAATTGTTTACAATGGAGTGTTTGCATATACTCAGTGTAATGTGAAATTCATGATTCTCCTCAAATTGATTGCAATGGAGTACTTACATATACATGTATATTCAGTATACCCTGAAATTCATTATTCTCCTCAAATTGTTTGTAATGGATTGCTTGCATACTCAGTGTAATGTCAAATTCATGATTCCCCTCAATTTGTTTGCAATGGAGTGCTCGGATACACAGTAATAACCTGAGATTCATGATGCTCCTTGCAGGAGTTAAAGCAAACTGAACCCACCAACCCATACATGTCATAGGCCCACAGTAAAGTGATCGCTCGTATACCCATCTTGTCAGCAGGTAGGCATAATAAAACCAAAGTGTTACAGGTGAGATAAGCCTGAGGTTAATCGTACAGGTGGTGCATGAAGCCATATGTTCAGCTTACATGAACAGACCAGCGCAACGTAACAACCCAGGAGCTTCTCACCAATGCAGTCAGTGTGAGCCCAACTCATGCTGGCTTCATCTCCAGCCATAAGTGGGAAGGACTGCCAGCAACCTGCAGATGGTCGTTGGTTTCCCTCGGGCTTTGTGCGGTTTTTCTCCCACCATTATGCTGGCCACCGTTGTGTAAGTGAAATATTCTAGAGTATGTCGTAAAGCACCATTTGAATAAATAAATAAATGCATGAACATATCCCTACCTTGACAAGATGCACCATAGCGTCCTTGAAGAATACCATGTCCATATGTCCAGCCACAGTGGTGTCGTTGTAACTTGCCATGAACATCTGCAGCTTCTCATTCAGGAACTCAAAATCTGGCACCTTAAAGTAATCACAACACATGCAAGAGATTCTTTAGAATAAATCGTGAACGCACAGAAACAGTCCACCAGTAACAACAAGCAAAAATAATGTGCAATGCACTTAAAACACCTTAACCGTGAGCACATGTATAGTGCAACGAATAGATCCAACTTAATGGTGGTTTGTAATTATGCGTAGATATTCTTCAAGTGGCATTTAGAAAGTTGTGAAACATGAAGCAGGAGAATACATTGCAGCCTCTTCTATAAAATTTAACTTAAATGGCCTCTACGACCTTGAAGAAAAAGGTCAAGATCACTGAAAATCATTAGAGTTCTTCCTCATGCAAAGGTGTAAGTGTGGTGGGGTAAGTTTGGTGAACTTGTGCTAAACCGTTCTAGGGATAGTGCGCTTACAAGCCTTTCATAAAATTCAACTTCAATGACCGCAATGACCTGGAAGAAAAAGGTCAAAATCACTGAAAATCAATAGGGTTCTTCCTCATGCCATGGTAAAGTGTGGTGAAACTTGGGTTAAACTGTTCTAGAGATAGAGCGTTTACAAGCCTTTTATAAAATTTAATGGAGGGCGGGACGGACTGAGGATAGAGTCTGCTTCGACAATACCCCTTAGCCAATATTAGCTGAGGGGTAATAAAAATAAAGAAAACATATTAAAACGTATGATGGCATTCTGTGAAGAAAACAATAAAAATATAAGGATTCATCTATTACATGATCCTATACAAACTAGATTACGGTTGTCCTAAATACCCCTCTTCCACTCCATTTCCAACAAGACTTCTGGTGAACACAAGATGCGCTCCAACAAATGCATTTGATTGAAATATACACAAGAATACCAGCAGTACTGAGGTGATTAGAACCCCACGAGGGGAATCTTCATGGGTGTTAATGATAAGTATGTGATTACCATGACAAAAGCGGTTGTCCACCAAACTTTATGTAGAAAACAGTTGTTGCCTTCACACAAAATCATTTCTATTTATATAGTATGTATAAGGAAAATGGCTATCTAGTTACCAAAAATGAAAACTCTGCGTGGAAAACTGTTGCAGTTATAGCTTGGACACAAAATATCTATTTATATAGCTTCTTTCAGAGGCATTTAGGAATTGGGATGGTATAGATTGACAGAGGCATTACTTATGGATAACAACTCCTGGATTTATTGTGACCAACACAATAAATCCAGGAGTTGTTATCCATAAGTAATGCCTCTGTCAATCTATTTATATAGCATACATAGGGAAATAGCAATCTGGTAACCATAACAACTACAGAAATGGCCCAAACGTGACTTGTGACACTTCGTCATCTGTGTACGTATGTATCCACCATTAAAACTATATGTAAAAAATAATTGCAGATATAGTCAGGCCACAAATACGGACTGACAGACAGACAAAATCACTATAACAAAATACACTCCGCCTCATGGCGGGGGTGTATATAAAATGCAAGAAAGAAAACCAAAAATCTTATGAAATGACAGGATGTCATGTTGCTTAGTTTGGCTTCATATACACTGTTTCATGCACCACTCGTACTGCACACTGATTGTACTAATGGTACCTTCAGTTTGAATGGAGAAATGTATCAATCAGAAGAGAATACAGAGTACATGAAAATCCATTATTGCACTTAAGTACCTTAAGACGAGTAATGATGTTTGCAATTAAACTTAAGCATGCACACGTTTAGTTTATAGAAGATGTATAGAAGTTTCATGGAAATGAGTTCATAACTTTATGAACAGTTGCATGGATAAAATCTGAATACTTGGAATACATTGTTACGCAAAATCCTGAATGTGCAATTCAACGTAACCATCCACAAATTTAGATGATAGGCAAGATGTGGGGTAATTTGCATCGAAATCTTCGCTGTAGTTTGGGAGGAGATGCGTGGATAAAATCCTGTCTACAGAGAAACTGAAGGACAGGGTGATTCAAGCATATTCCCCACCCGCTAACTTCGTTGAGGGGGGTATCAAGATGCTGATGATTGATACTGTTTTAAATTTCTTAACAGAACATTCACAAAACTTACTTTATCTGACATTATAATTTGCACAGCTTGCTTTCCAAAAGTGTTTGAACTGAAGGTTGAAAGAGGGAATTTCGCCAATTTTCGGACCCAATGCAAACTGTTTTATTTTGGGAGAGAGTAAAACGACCATTCCAACGGTTCACCTGTTAAAATCATGTTTTTTAGTTAATGCGAGCTGGCAACAGCTGGGTAGGCAGAGCTGTCAAGGCCTTGTACAGGGCCCCCTCCCCCCTCTCCCCCTCAAACAGAGATCACATTCTATTTTAAGACGAAAATCTCGTGATCTGACAATAGAACATCTTGGTGATATCCATTTATGCTGTGACACTGTCGCTACAAACAAGTGAATGTAAATCAGTGCTTCTTAACATGGATGGGTACATACAATATGGAAAATTATCCACAAAAAGATGCCTTTAACTTACTGAATTACCCCACAAATCCTCTACACCATATATTTCAAGAATAAAAAGTCATAATTATGGATTGATTATTGTATAAACTTGCCCATAGCCCATCTCATGCTGTAAATGGATAACAGCTCAAGGGACATCACCATGATGTGATCAGCATGAACCTCAAAATTCCAGTATTACATAAAGTTGTATATCCTTATACTGCAGACATCAGAGTTACCTTTTCATAGATCTTAGGAGCGGCGAAGTCTGCATCATCACCCTCATCACCAGTGGGCTCTGGGGCTTCTCGTAGGAAGTCCACAAAGTAACTTTCCTCCTGGACAATGGGAATAAAGTCTTCACTGATGCTGGTCCTTGTCACTGAGACCAAGGCATCCTGGAACCACTTCTTGTCTTCGGGGTTGGTGAATCTGGTGGAATTTCAGTAAAAATATTTTTCCAAAGTTCCAAAATTTCCTCCCCCCCCCCCGCCAAAAAGAAAAAAAGACAACCTTTCCAAAAATTCTTTTAACTTTAATCATACCTGAACTTTGTAAAATCGTAGTTCTGTGAATTTATATTTTCGTAATACAATGGTCATATCAAGTGACATGATTTGCGAGAAAAGGTACCTGAAGTTGAATTTCCAAGTATTTTAAAACCTGCAAAGAAATTGACAGAAAGTAATAAAAATATGACCATACACATTGTGGAAAATTCCCACTGACAGGTTTATCAAATTCAGCACAGGGATGTGTCTAGTTCCTCACCGATCAGCAATAACCCTAGTACACTCATGTTTCCACAGAGCAATCAGCATCTCAGCTGTCTGGCATTCCTGAGATTTTATTTTCAGCATTCCTTCCCAAATACGAGACAAATCCCTCAAATTGAATATGTAATGGAACTTTGCTGGGGTAGGTAGCATCTTAACCTGCAAAAAAAAAAACAAAAAAAAAAAACAGCAAATGAATAAGTGTACCTACACAGCTGAATGTTATATACTTCAGAAGCATTCAGAGTTTTATAAGGGTGTCAAGGATTCTAAATGCTGTTGTGACTGAGACAGACATTGGAAAGAAAAATAAAAAACTACATGAGCACAATTACAAATCTCATACTTTTAAATGTATTATCACTTCTAAACTAAATTCAAGATTAGCCATAAAATAAAAGAAAACATGGCATTCAGAGAATCCCACCAGCTCACATTGCTATAGCAGTCAACTAGACAATGGAATCAGAATAAAGATAAAAGTTGTAGGATGTTGTGGTGGTAAAGACGTTATAGTGGGGAGTTCGTGCACAAAATTGAGGCAGTGGTCTTTGATATGCAAATTGTGAACTGCATGCAGCAATCCGTGAACAATTCCAACTCTGTGAATGGCTGAGCAAATGTTGATCTATGGTAGTAAAAAAACTTCACCTTAGAGTGCTTGAGTACCAACTCGCTGAAGTGGTCTATTATATGCAAATCGTTTCCGATGATTGGCTATCTGTGTACTTTAGGTGACCACTGCAGCCCTCTGATTGGCTGAGCCAATACTCAGCTGACAACAGTCACAATGTTTGCATGCATTGGCCAGAGTCATAGGCTCCTAGTATTAATACAGATAGGGAAAGCTTTCTACAGATACTGTGTATACCAGATAAATTTGGTATAAACCAAGGTAAATTCTTACACTCTACAAATCTGGTAATGTAGCTACAGAGACAAAAAACTGTAGCCCTACAAGAAAGTCTTGTAGAAATCCATGTTTACAGGAGAACAGAATGAAGTCAATCTGAATGTGTTCACAAAACAGGAAAATGGTGATAAATCTGTTAAGAGAGGAACCCAACACCCTTCTTGTTCTCCTACATGTAGATAGGCATGTGCATAAAAATTGTAGCCTTACATGAAACTTTTCTTGATTACAAAATGGTAAATCCGGCAAAGTCCATAAATCTCATAAGCAATAAAGTCATAGAAACCCTATGTACAAGAAATTGTTGAGAAATTTCTAGAAAATGTGCTTACTACAGAAAACAAATTGAAGTTTATATAACTGGTAAATTTTTGAATAGAGTCTATCAATTAAAATCTATCAATTAAGTCTATCAATTAAAAACTCAATTCAATCATTAAAAACATTCACAAACCCTATAAAACTAAAACCAATAAAACAGTTCAACCTTCCATCAGTAGGCCCTTTGTAGATGTACACAGGTGAAAAACAAATAAAACAAACACAAATAAAACATAACTTTATACTGCTGTATGTTGGAGATCCATGTATGATTGCCATTATACAGGGGCTAAAACAAACAGCTTAACCTGCCATCTGAGAAGGCTCATTTACACACCATACCTTGAACTAGGGAACAAAAAAAAAAGCCTAACCTTCAATCCATGCGTGATAGCCCAATATACCAGAGCTGAAAAAAAGCTTAACCTTCCATCTGAGAATGTGCATTTTCAAACCATACCTTAGACTAGGGAGCCAAAAAAAACCCCCCTAACCTTCAATCCATGTATGATAGCCTAATACACTTGAGCCAAAAAAAGCTTAACCTTCAATCAATGAATGAGAGCCCATTATACATGTACAGGAGCTAAAAGAAAAAGCTTAACCTTCAATCCATGTATGAGAGCCCATCATGCAGAAGCTAAAAAAAAAAAAAAAGCTTAATCGGACACCAACACCGGCACTTCTCCCCAACCCCCCAATTCTCACAATACCTCATCTTACGTCGCACAGGCAAGGTAAAAAAAAAAAGACACAGGAATTCCTCACAAAAGATTAAAATTCTCATGCTTGTAAAAGTTATGTGTAAAGGATATCTGAGATCTGTTTCATTCTTCCCAGCTTAACTTTCTGAAATACAGATCTGTTCTCTTCTATTCACTAACCCGGAACTTGTTGTTTTTGAGTATGCTGTCCTCAATATGTCAAAACATATTTCCTCCAATCGGTCAGTAATTCTTACTTCATATCCTCCAGTTATTTTCGTGAATAATAAAGGCCATAACGTCACAATCAATACAAATGTATTTGTCACATTCGGCATCGTTCGGGAATAAATGAACTCGTGAAATGATTCGATTGAAACCAATGAGATATACTCTATATGTAGGGTGATTGCCAAATTGTTTGGGAGTCTTAACTTTAATTTGTGATCTAATAATGAATAGAAATGAACTATAATCAATTATATTGTGAAAAAAGATGATCTTAATTTTGAGAAGAGCAACCGAGTCCACCCTAGCCGGCTGGCAAAGTTCTGATGCAGTCCGAGTGGGTGCGTCAGTTACACATGTGTTATTTGCAATGTTATTGTCTTTATTATCCCCACATAATGAGATGATATGAATTCACAACTGCTTTAAGATCATGCGACACCTCTTTTGGTGGAGTACAGCATTGGCACTTTGGAGACAACACAGGTGACAGGAACGAGCTCCACGTTTGTGAATGTGAACGGTTCAGAGCAAATAATGAGGAAGCTAAGCTCCGAACATCGCCAACCAATCTCAGAGCTACCGTTACATGTGTCTATAAATGTTAGCATCTACTGTACCTTCACCATCTGCCAGAGAACACGAGTGGCTGCAATAAGGAGCTGTGTCACATCACAAACAACCTGCTCAAAGCGGTTTGGGCAGAAATATCCACATCCAATTATTCCTGAAAGTGAAATAAAACTTGACAGAATTTCAAACAGCAATTTGATGTCAATATTCCCTAACCTCTTGCCCATACATGTAGCATGTAAGTCCACATATAAAGTTATGCATGAAAGGTTATAAAGCTCACACTATCTTCAATTTCATTGTACTAATATTAAATAACTTAGTTATGGGCATACATTTATTATCTATGCATCAGTAAAAATCCCAGTATTTCCTTCGCTGATAAAAATGATATCTTCACTAGTTAGATATCACTTTTGTTATTGCATGTCGCTATTATGCTGCTGGAGACCTTGACCCTTCGTGAACTGCATCACAAGGCCGTGCACTTCCACGCAATATATAGTTCGCCCCAAAAAAAGAGGTAGAAATTCTTCATGTGCTTAATTTACGTAAATACCTGTATTGCATTAGCATTAAGCACATTTGTAGAATGTAAAATTACTTACATACAACGTTTAAAAGGGTAAAAAGGTTTTGTGAGCGCGGAAGTGAACGAAATTGCAGAGAGTATGAAGAGAAATACGACAAAGATGCTTATTTTTGTCATGGATGCACTTGATAAACTGATACGCATTGATATACATGTAGAGAAAATGTCAGGATATGAATAATAAATAGAATAGTGCACAGTGAAGGTTGAATACCATAAATATTGTTCAGTGAGAGGTGGAAATGATTTGTGTCTTGTGGGTTTTCATTTTTACCTTTCACGATCTATGTAATCATGAATTCATCTTCATTTGATCCTTGATATGTGATATTTAAAAAATAAAGATAGCTCAGGATGGAAGTAAGAGCTATGAAGGCTACAACTAAACTGACCAAATATCTTGTCAATGGAGTTATTAGAGGGGAGGGTACAGTTGAAGATGGAGAACTGCCTCTTTAGTCTCTCTGGGATGTCATTCCTCCCTCCCCCTGGGTGGATCATGGCTGCGATGAATTGAATGTCCACAATAGAGATGAACTCTCCAGGCTTGTCCACACTGTACATTCCATGCATCTCCATCATTTGTCGTGTGATTTCATTGGTCACCTGGAAAGTCAGTCACCACATCAGGTCAGAATTCAAACACAATGGCAGCTAAATGTATTCTAGCTACCTCATCATATTAAATTTTACAAAATTGGATCAAAAGTAATATTAGGGGGAATAACAAAGGTCTCAAATTTACATGTACATATGTATACTTCAGTTTTTACGTCATGTAGTCATTCCGTGTATATATATATATATTTATATATATACTGTGTCTTCTTGTAGCAAGGCAAGTCCATGCTGCGAAGTATTGCTGCCAAGTATCATGACGAAGACACCAGACCTAACACTACACCCAGTCACATTATACTGACACTGAGCCAACAAGTCCTGATTCTTGCTCCAACCTCTCAGTGCTGAGCACCAAGTGAGGCAGCAAACCTGTATCATTTTGGAAGTCTTTGGTTTATCACCCATTTCAGGTCTCCTGACTTCGAGGCAGACCCACTTACCATTAGGCCAAGTTTTTTTGGAATGATTGTTTTGCTGACTTGCTTGCTGATGTTGATGCTTAAGAGATTGCCACTTCTTGGTCAGAGAAATGACAGAAAACTGTCTTTTATTTATTTATTCATTTGATTGGTGTTTTACACGTACTACAGAATATTTCACTTATGAATTAGCAATTAGCAGTATGGCGGGAGGAAACCAGTCAGAGACTGGGGGAAACCCACAACCATCTGCAGGTTGCTGCAGGCCTTCTCAGGTACAGCTGGAGGGGAAACCAGCATGGGCTGGACTTGGATTCATAGTGACCACATTAGTGAGAGGTTCCTGGGTCAGCACGCTAACCACCTTGACCACAGCGGCTGCACTCTCAATATCCTGCCAACATGTCCACTTCTTCACAACCAAGGCTTACCTGATCTCCCCATTCATTGATGATTGGCATGTTGACATCATCAACAAAAACGGTCATCCTGCGGCCGCCCGGTGGACCATATGTGGAGCCCACTCTCTTCTCCACATAGCTCTCCACAGTCCTCTACATACAACATAAAACACTGACATATAAACACTGCTGCCAGACCTGTAAACATTGAATGCTCCAATACTGTTACAGTCCCACTAATTAGTGTATTTTGTGTTAGGGCAGGAATGCTTTTCAACATTTCACTCACAGTACCACTACACATGAAAGCTCTGACTCAAATTTCTTAAAGAAAACCGAAAGCTTTGAAGAAAAAAAAACACCACCACCTTTTGGCATGTAAGAGACATACACCCTGTCCTCACCTCTATAATGTGATTAGAGGCCGATTGGTTGCAATGAGAGCAATGTTTTAGGTAAATGGGCCACTGATACAAGGGTAGTATAAATCATCCACTGCATATCATCTATCAAACATGTCTTGCATGTTCCAAGCACCTTATGAATCTGAATGTATTATGTAACTTTACT
Source organism: Liolophura sinensis (assembly GCF_032854445.1). Lineage (NCBI taxonomy): Eukaryota > Metazoa > Mollusca > Polyplacophora > Chitonida > Chitonidae > Liolophura > Liolophura sinensis. The sequence goes on from NC_088306.1 coordinate 18,571,492, forward strand.
TCAAAATAAACCAAAACATGTGTTTATTTATTTATTTATTTGATTGGTGTTTTATGCCATACACAAGAATTTTCACTTATACAATGGTGGCTAGCATTATGGTGAGAGGAAACCGAGCAGAACCCAGGGGAAACTCACAACTATTCGCAGGCTGCTTGCAGGCCTGTTCACATGTGATTTGGTGTTTTTACGCCGTACTCAAGAACATTTCACTTATACGACGGCGGCCAGCATTATGGTGGGTGGAAACCGGGCAGAGCCCGGGGGAAACCCACTACCATCCGCAGGTTCTGTTCACATGTGAAAGTAGTAACTAATATGCCATCAACAACCTGGGGCCACTTTCACAAAACTTCATAACTCATATTTCTTTTTCGTAAAAGACATTGTCTGGGGGTAGACAAAAGTTATGCAAAAAGATTTACAAAGTTTTGTGAAAGTGGCCCCTGTTCTGTAAATGCTCTTGAAGGAATGAAATGCGGACGACAAGAGTGCTGCCTACCTGAAACATGAGTGGTGTTGAGGCAGATGAGAAGTTGAAACTTTTGCCCAACTGCTTGTCAGGATTGTAGCCCATCATGTAACCCTTAATCATGACTGTTTTAGCAGTTCCCTGCTCTCCTATCAGTAAAACTGCCTGCAAACACAAACACAAACACAAAGGGGGACAACCCATGGATTAACGTATAGCCCCAGCCAACTAGATATGACAAGCCTTATTAATTTATAACTGATGTGCAATGAAACACAAGTGCTGATTTGACAAATGTCCAACAGAAGAAGAATAAAATGCCTAACTGCTGCATAAAACAACAAACTCTCAGATACAAACTTTCACAAATTTAAAAATGCTACTTGTGTGATAAAGAACACTTCCTGTTATAGCTGTAAACAAAGTGGTCCAAATCCATCTTTCATTCTATTATTTTCTGCAGTAGCCTTTCAGTGCATATGTACATAAATACAGATACATGTATTACAAACAAAATATTAAAAATAATAAAAAAATAAAGAAAACAGGATAAAAGGAAAACACTGAAGTTGTAGTCAATGTTGACTCTATAATCAACCAACCAACCAGACACGCACACATAACTTCAGTTTGTCCTGTAAGCAAATGAACTAGCTGTAAATCACTATTTAACACCTGTCTCCAGGATCACAAAGCGATTTCAGACTTACGTCAAATTTCAAATCACTTTAAAATTGCTTTTTCTAACGTAACAAGGTGAAAGTATTGCTTGGCAATGTAAATTCTGGATAATTTATAGTAAAACAAATCTCTGCTAAAATAACGGAAAGGAACATACCAAGTTCGATGACTGAAATATTGACATTAGCCTAAGATCGCTGTGTGATGCTGAGGCCAGCTAAACTATTCCCTAAGTACATTGTACGTGTACTTTTTTTAGATGATTGTTCCTCACCTTATTCTGTTTGGCGATGGTGTCAATGAGGAAGTTTGTCCTGACATTGTCCACATTGGGAACGAGTATACTAGAGAACTCTGGCACCGAGTCAGGTGGGTAGATGTATTCTTCTACCCTCTTGGTCCAGTGCTCCCACTCACCTGTTGATACATATCACACACGTGCTCAACCTCATATGTAGGCATCAAATAATGACCTTCAACTGACATAGTTCTCAATGGTCACAGCTCCAAAAAGACTTCCAATAACATTTCACATCAATAGACAGGCTGCTACCTTAAAATGATATATGGTAACATCTTTCATTTGGTTGTTTTTTAGACGTTTCAAATCTCACTTATTTATGCAAGGCTACTATTGAAGCACACAGGCAAATCTCATGCCTATCCGTATGTCCTATGGACACCAATTTCTTGGAATCTACCTCACCCATCTAAAAACTTGATCAGTCATAAATTTCTGAATTTTATTACCATGTTCGTCCACGACATACTCAAAGATGGTTTCTCCCTGTTTGATGGGTGGCATGTCGAGGTTGCTTTCCGTGTGGCCCAGCATGAATTCCTCCATCTTGGCACGATCATCCAGCTCCAGTAGGGCTCCCAGACTCCACATCAGACTGAAGATGAACAGCTTCTCTAGGTGGTATGAGGACAGACTGCCACGCTCATCCTTCGTTGGGATCAGTCCTTCCAGCAAGTCACACGCCTGCAGCCAGAGTCAAGGACAAGAAACGAAGTAAAAAATTTAAAGAGGCTGTACGACAGATATCTAGCTAAAAATTTGAATCTGATTACTATTTATAGTGTTAAAACTATTCATAAGCTTGAAAAAGTTATACGTTTTCGGAACGATTATCAATTTTAAGTGGTAACATGTACACAGAAGAGGTATATCTTTTGTGAAAGATAATTATTTGGGCTACTCTAAAATAAAGATACCCTCCCTATTCTGATATTTTACCTGTTTTATCTGGTTACACTGCAGGATCACCATCTTGGCATTCAAACTGGTATTGACATAGGTGAAGAGGTCATCAAATATTCTGTCAAACAGATTCAGTAGAACTTCTCCCTCAGATGCGTTTCGACTCTTCAGCCAGCCCTGGTGGAAAAAAAGAGACGAACATGAAAGTATGTGAAGTTGTGTCATTGTTACTCAATATGTTAATCTAGTAGTCATGTAATTAGCTCTAAACCATAACCATGATCATTAATGTACCAGGTTGACTACTCTAGCTAATTAAACCAAACAGCAGTCAGAATCATTAATTACGTTTACCTAATTAAATTTGAAATGATGCTTATGATAACTTATTTTAGCACATGATGATGTCACAAGGTCAATGCCCTTCAAAGCGCAGTGCAAAAATGTAGCTGAAATTGTTTAGATGTTTGTTTGAGGCAACATAAAAGGCATTCAGAGTAGGATACAGTATGGTTGCCCTTTCAAAATTGTGGAATTCGGATTTAAGTAAAAATTATATAAGAACATAAATTTCAGTTTGCTGTTATCTATCATTCCAGGCACATATTACTGTTATACTTTAACATGTTTTCTCACATACACGTATACATAGTTACAGTATCAGTGAATTCAGCAGCAATATTGTGAAGACACACTGAAGTTGTCTTTCTTTCACAAATAATAGCATTATACAAAAAGAGGTTAAATGGATGGAGTGGTCATTCATATTGCATGTATAACTATATGACCAATTTCTCTAGGAGCTCATGACTACTACCATTTTTTTTATATCCAATGCCATCATGAGAAGGGGAGCTAAATGCAGCAGTCTAGATACATAATGCACTGAGGCTGACCTGTAGAATGGGCCTCCAGTCCAGAGCGGAGGAGCTCATGTACACCATACCGTTCCTGGAGACAGTAGCTGGGGAGGCATTGTCAATGTTGTGCACCTCAAACACGATCTTACATGTGGGGGACATGGGAATACGATCACCATTGGCCAGTGTCAAGGTTTTGTTATCATCCAGCACAGAGTTCAGATTCTCAATCCAGATGGCATCTACTGGCCCATCCAGCACAATCCAGACATGTTCACCTGAAGGGCAGGCACATTAGAGAATGTTAAAGATATTATTATCGCAGAGAAATCTACGGTCAGATGTATTGGGTGAGGACATAAGAAGGCCTGGAGTAAACTACTATCTTTCACCAGATACCTGGAAAAGGGCCATCAAAGGGCCACATGCATAGAGAATAAAATCTTTATTTCAGGACATGTGAAATTATTACTCTGAGATTGGATTACAGATTTAAATAGTTAAGCTGCATGTAGGATAAGAAAAGAAAACAACATTGCTCACCTTTCTTGGCCTTCAGTGTCCTCCTCCAGAGCGTAGAGAAAATGCCATCAGTCCAGTCATTGGTGGCAACATCTAGCCGACCAAACATCTGCGGAGCTGTGATAGCCTTGGGGTTCATCCTCATCTCTCTGTGGGCAGTGCCGCAGTCAGTCATAGCCTTCATCAGTACATGGATACAGCATGACTTTCCCGCACCACTTGGCCCCAGGGTCATCATCCCGTGACGTACACGCTGGGTCTCAAAAAGCTTCAGGAAAAAGGCAGAGACTGGGTGGTTTTAAACACAACATGACGTATCACACGCATGAGCACATTGTATGTCAGTAAGAGAAGGCAGGTTGGTAAAATATATAACTTGATGTCACTGCCATATCACTAGAAAATGTAAAAGATATATGAGGACATTATTGACACTGTAAGAAACATACTTTATGCACATGAAATTCATACTATCAAACTGTACATCACTGTGGTTTTCACGCTTTTGACATTTTAGATAGCAACATCACATGCTGGGTCATTTAGGTTGCACTCTATGATGAGAAATAATTTTTAAGACACTTCTGAAGTGAAGTCAATGAAGACAAACAAGATACATATACTGCAGTATGTAAGTATGAATCGCCATCATGTAGTTTCAAGAGAACATGTGAGAGCTACAAATCTCTAAATATACATGTATCCGAAAAGGTAATGTGTTAGAAGGATTCCATTCAGTGTGCACACTTTTTTACCTCTGCAGTTAAATGGAAAGGCCATCATTTTTGCATCACATACTCAGATGGCTAAAGCTCTGGCTTGCAGAGACCATCAGGTCCTTGACCAATAAATTTGTGTACTCATGCTAATGCAGCTCTTGCTGTTTCCGTTCAGGCCTTACGTCAAGGGGAATGTCAGGTACCAGAGACAGTTGGTGGTTCACTACGAGTACTCCAATTTTTACCACCTATCAACCTAAGCACCATAGTATAAGCGAAAAATGTGTGAGCATGGCGGTAAATACCAATCAAATCATCATTTTTACCTGAATGACTTTGAGATTCCATGAAGGGTGGTTGACAAGTCCTGCTTCTTCCACCTGGTTTCCAATGGCAACCTGAAGCTCATCATAGCTGGCACTGTCCAGTTGAATTCCAGGGAACAAATCAGCAATTAAACTCATGAACAGAGGTTCATCTTCATCCACCTGGGAAAAAAAACATACAAAAACCTTACTGCTAACCTCACAAAGTCCTCAAAATTTTCCTGCTTGCCATACTGTAGGAGTTTAATAGAAACCTTCTGAAAGGCTTGTTTACACGGTTGTCCATATCCCGAAAAGTCATTTTTATTTAAAAAGAAAATTAGAACAGAATTAATTCCTTCTTCAAGCTGCTTCTAATGTTGCCTTTCTACTTGTAAAATGACATGAATTTGGTCAGCACAGGATGTAGGGAAAATTAAACTCCTTTATTGTGCATACAAATGCATATAATCACTGAAAACCAACCTGTACATCCTTGTTGTTACATCCATATTAAAGCAAGATTTTCATCTAACAATATGAGATTTTTCCCCTTTCTGAACAGGAATTAGATCTTATGCACATACATATATATATATATATATGGAAATACATGCAGGCCACATCATGCATGCACACTACTTTCCATAGGGAACCATAGTGAATCAGCAATAACGTACAGATATGAATATTATAATATCCTACACTGCCTCCCTGTAACACCTGGTAGGTGGAAGAACTGCGATGAGGGCAAACTTTTTTTTATTTGTATTGTTTTATGTTTACCTTGAAAAATATTTCAATTTTAGTCTAGATTGCAGAAATAATAAATGCTGCCACAAATACTGACAAGTTTGGAGAGGTTCATATCTCTCAGTACTCTCATCACAATGGTACTCTCTGTGTCATTTGGTCGGGCACGCTTGTTGGCTCCCAGAGTTCTCAATACAGACAGAATGTTCCTCAATCCAAAATCATAGTGAACCTGTGCGTTTAGAAGAAAGAAATGCATTATTATTTTTGTTCAATGAAGCAATTATAATTAATTTATTAGTTAACAAAAATCAAACTAAACACTCTTTGGATTTGATTTGATGGATTGTTCTATATACAAAGACTTTTTACAAAAGTCAAAACTGAATAAAATAACTAAGTTTACCACGATGCATTGCATGTTTTAATTACAAATACATAAAATTTGATATCAACCTTATAAGCTGCTAAATTAAAGCATGAATGTTAAGGCTAGAAGGGCACTCCTTTCAAGGTCGTGTAAACTGGTTGATGCATAGCTTTAGTACATTTGGTGACATTCACCCACCTGTTTGGACAACTGCTCCTCACACAGTTTGTACAGTGTAAAGAACTTCTGAGCCAGAATAACATTCTCTTGGAAGCCACATGCAGCCAGTTTAACTCTCATAATAATCTGGAAAATAACAAACAGTGAAGAACCTTAAGAAATCTTAAAATATTCTCTAAATTGCAAAACAACAAGCATGAGAATATGTACGTGGTTAGTCTGAAATTCCATTTCTAAAAGGTGTGAAATAAATACGAATCTTCGTGTAGCTGAAGTAACGCACTTTTTTGTGCTGTCACATAAAACTGGATAAGCTCAGTCACACAAAAATGCATGATTTTGAAATTTCCTAACTTTTCTTGAAAGAACTCTCAAATCAATCATCATGGGCTAAAGATTCAAGAGCCGTTGTCGTAAAACAAATCAAGGAGCAATTCTTCACGGTCCAAATGTCAGTTCACATACAAGACAGTGATAAACTGTCTTGTGGAGATTTATTTTGGGTGTGTAGCTTCTTTTTGTGTGTTAAACTCAGAGAGAGAAGTGGTAAGTTTATTGAAAACCAAACCTGCCTATAGTGATCGATTTACCTGTCTGTCAGGCACCATCATAGCCACAGTCCTGAACTGAATCTTCAAGTTTTCTGGCAGCTCCTGTCGGCCGGCATACCCAGGATTCTAGCACACATAAAAAGAGTCAATTAGCATCACTTACACTGAGTACAAAGTATAAAGTCTGCTGAAATATATATCGCATTTGCTCACTCAACGTAAGGTAAAATTCCATTTTGCAGCTTACATTACTGAACGGCTTTAATTCAAACATGTTTTTTGTCAAATTTCAGCTGTAACAATTGTTTTTATTACAGAAACATAAGGCTGACACAATGATGTGCAATATATGGCTATCATTTTGTAGCTTTAATTCATACATACAATGGGGAGATTACCATGGTCAAGAAAATGCCAAACTCTGGGTTGAGCTCTACTATATCGCCATCAGTGAACACAAACTCCCTTTTCCTCTCCTTTTTGGCAGTCAGTACAATGTAGATCTGCTGGGCAGCTACTGACAACACAGGCAGTTCTATCCTGTTGAACTCGTCAAAACAGCCCCATGAGCCAGACTGGGCCAAACCTGTAACAGACATATACTGTCCAGTAACAGAACACTGGTAATAACAACTGTTACAATTCTTTTGTTAGTATTAGGACAGCAGCTACAGTAGTTGTAGTACATGAATATCATCACTTCCTTCTTTATTCATTTCAAAAAGTGAGATATAATACGCCTGGCCCCTCAATCACAAAGCGATCCTAGACTTAAGTCAAAATTTCAATAACTAAACATGATATTTTCCTTTCCGCTACTTCAGCTGAAATTTGTTTTACTATAACTTAACCAGAATTTATGTTGTCAAGAAATATTTTGACATTATTACATAACAAAAAACAATTTTAGAGTGATGTAAAATTTTGAGTCTAAGATCACTTTTTGATCCGTTGGACCTAGGCATTTCCATTTTAGCTCATACAGGTTGTGAATCGTTACATGAAAGTTTCAATAATGATCACACTACTACTGCTATTAAAACGTCATCACAAAATGCTCTATTACAAATATATGTTTCAATGTGTACAGCATTAGACAGTTTTAAAACTCATGAGTACAAATCTGTGATGGCAGTACCTTTGTAGATTCTGCCGAGACCTCTGAAGTCCATCTGATCAGAACAGTTGAAGACAACGACGTATTTGCCAAGTGCCTTGCCCATGTCCTTGGTAGTCTCTGTTTTGCCTGTCCCAGCAGGGCCAGCAGGTGCCCCACCCATTGACATCCCCAGGGCCTGGGCCAGAGTGATGTAACATCTAAAACACATTCAGTTATTACTACATTTATTTATTTGATTGGTGTTTTACGCCGTACTCAAGAATATTTCACTTATACGATGGCGGCCAGGATTATGGTGGGTGGAAACTGGGCACAGCTCGGGGGAAACCCACGACCATCTACAGGTTGCTGCCAGACCTTCCCACGTACGGCCAGAGAGGAAGCCAGCATGAGCTGGACTTGAACTCACAGAGGCCGCATTGGTGACAGACTCCTCGGTCATTACACTGTGCTAGCGCGCTAACCAACTGAGCCACGGAGGCCCCGAGTTATTACTACATGCCTAGTCCGATAATCAGGAGGTAGAAAAAAAAACCACACAAGGCTTCCAGTTATTTAACCCTTCTCTTTAGAGTTGGATGAAAACTGGAAACTCATAATACATATTTAGTTATTTATATGAATGGTGGTTTTACATTGTCCTTACATATGACAGTAGTCAGGTTAATGAGTGGAGGAGAGTGGGGATTCCCCTGAGGAAATCAGGGAGCACACTAGATATCTGACACACCTCCTAAATTGGAGCCAAGATTGAACGAGCTGTACTCACTGGTTAGAGGTTAGAGCCAGGTATCGCACCCGTCAGTTTCACAGATTCCCACTATACTCACTGGTTAGAGGTTAGAGCCAGGTATCGCACCCGTCAGTTTCACAGATTCCCACTATACTCACTGGTTAGAGGTTAGAGCCAGGTATCGCACCCGTCAGTTTCACAGATTCCCACTATACTCACTGGTTAGAGGTTAGAGCCAGGTATCGCACACGTCAGTTTCACAGATTCCCACTATACTCACTGGTTAGAGGTTAGAGCCAGGTATCGCACCCGTCAGTTTCACAGATTCCCACTATACTCACTGGTTAGAGGTTAGAGCCAGGTATCGCACCCGTCAGTTTCACAGATTCCCACTATACTCACTGGTTAGAGGTTAGAGCCAGGTATCGCACCCGTCAGTTTCACAGATTCCCACTATACTCACTGGTTAGAGGTTAGAGCCAGGTATCGCACACGTCAGTTTCACAGATTCCCACTATACTCACTGGTTAGAGGTTAGAGCCAGGTATCGCACCCGTCAGTTTCACAGATTCCCACTATACTCACTGGTTAGAGGTTAGAGCCAGGTATCGCACACATCCGTTTCACAAATTCCCAAACATAATTTTTCAAACTACATGACTTGATTCTGATTTTAATCATACAGTTGTTTCACAAAAGTCACCAATGTTTGCAGATGAAGACAGTCAGATGTCTTTACATAAACAATGTCCCTCACACATAAATGTCCAAAGACAAAGAACTGTTGTTATATGAATAATGTAAATCAGTCACCTGTAAATGCTTAAAAACAACGACAAGGACTAATCTATATATATATATATATATATATATATATATATATATATATATAATGTCGTACCTCACCTGTAAATTCTGAAAGCCTATTGAGAAAATGATCAGCATTGGTGATAACGCACCTGTCAGTCAGAGGTGTGATGACCAGCCTGTCTGTACATCCTAAAAACTCATTCTGATAGATGAAATCCACATCTGTGATCTTAACAATACACTGATCTGTGTCCTCATTGAAGTAGAATCTAGCCTGCTTCAGCCACTCAAAGTCTGTCGCTGATTTAATGTGCATCCTCACCTGTGAATAAGAAAGTATTTGTCAAATGTCAAGTAGTAACCAAAACGTTGACAACAAAATAAAGATGTTTTTTGGTGGGTTTTTTTCATAAATGAGATATTTTGTATCTAACAAAACGCACTGTTACATCTGACAAGTAAAGCAATATATAAGCCCCAAAATTCTAAGCTTGCGTAATGATGCTATCATTGTCATCTTCTTAGAAAGGCAAGAGCAAAAGTGCACTGTAACTGCTATCATACATAAAACACCCAAGACAACTAGCAGCTCCATGATACACACTGTCATTTTTTTTATTTACTTGACATTATTTGAGTATAATGCTATACATGAAGATATTTCCAATGCTATACATTTTTCAAGGGTAGAGGAAACCAGGCACAGAAAACAAACTTTATACTCATTATTTTGTTCCAACTACAAATGTTCCTTTACTTAAACATCAGGCTCTAGGACCACGAAGCAATCTTAGACTCAAAATTTCAGTTATTTAACTTGGTATGTTTCTTTCTGTCATTTTAGCTGAAATTTGTTTTATAATAACTTATGCAGAATTCATGCTGTCAAGAAATAGCTTCACCTTGCTATGTAAGAAATAGCAATTCTTTAAGTGATTTAATTGAAATTCTGACTTAAGTCTAAGATTGCTTCATTATCCCTGGCTGAGATATTCCTAAACTTAAAACTGAAGACCAAACAAAAAAAAAAAAAAAAAAGCACCGGTGGAAGAATTCATGGCGTCCAAACTGTGCTGATTCTCAATGGTGTAAGCCATATTTTACTTCATCAACTTTAAGTGTGGCTTCTAAGGACCTGAAGTAGGAGCATTACATTCTTCCTACAAGAACATCAGATTAAAAGTGCCTGACTTTACAATCATCATGCTACACTGACCAGATCATCAAAGATGTCCCTCTGATGAACGTGGATGGTGACGAGGGTCTCGTACTTCACACGCTCCACCTTGGTCAGGTCATGTGTGGTCTGTTCTATCAGTCGGTTCAGTAAGTCCAGGAACTTCTGGTTGGTCTCGGGCATGATGCGTTTCTCGTGCCTGGCGTACTTCAGGGCTTCTTCAGCATCTCGAGTCCAAATCATCTGTATTCCCAGCAAGCCAACCTATTGATAACAATGTTAGTTGAGTATGTTAATTCTGAGGTGATCTCGCTGAGACTCAAGAAAATGGTGGCTTGTAAGAAAAAAGTAGCTTACGATTCTTGAAGAAACAGTGCATGTGCATTTAGTGCCCTTCACAACTTTCCTTAATACATTAATAATAGTTAATTAATTAGTAGTTTAATACACATTTTGAGATGTGGGCTATACATGCCAACTGAGACAACATGGTTCTTGGAAATTCAACTTTTCATTCTGAAATTCTAGAAGAAAAAAAAAAAGCCCGTTCAAAGTTAATAAATATGCAGTAAAATGAGATATGTTGCGTATCTGTTGAGATATTTTGTGCATCATGCCTTTTGCATTCACACATGTACCAATCAAAGGTTCTCACTTTGCAAGTATTAGTGACCATTTCCCCGACTCACCTGTGCTGGATATGAATTGAGGAAGTTTAGAAGCTCAAATTCTGGGGCTGTGATCACTCTGAAGGCTTCCCTGATGACAGCGTGGAGAGATTTCTGCTGTTCCTTCAACAGAGTGCCCAGCCACATCTCCACATTACCCTGAGCCTTCACTGGCTTTTCCAACTGCATGCATACAACACAACCACAGCTCAGTTTGCTGTTTGTAAACCAAAATACCCCTCTTCCATCTTCCATCATTTCAAAGAATGAACAGGAGTAAATACAAATATATATAGTTATCTAATTGTAATTAAACTTAAGCTAGCACATGTTTAGATGAGAGGGAAGGTGTAGGCTAAGTTCCCCTGAAATGGGTTCAGTACTTTAAAGAGTTGCATGGACAAAATCTGAAAACACAGAGCAACACCATTACACAATGTCCTAAATGATGGATGATCATGAAAATAATTAAACAAACTGACAGACATACTGGGTGATTTCAGTATAGCCCCCAACCCGTACAGGGCCATATCTGAAGTCACTTTACTTCTTGAAGAAATTTGGGATCCCAAACTGTTGGCCACCCAAACTTAACAAGCTGTATTAAAGCTAACAAGTAAATTAAACAAAAATGTGATTGTTTACCAATAAAAAGCTGAGTTTTTAATAATAAATTTCTTTCATTCACAGACTTAAAAACCATCATTTTGTATTGCATTTTAAAATTTCTTGATGCACAGTCACAATGTCACCATTAAAGTTTGGGATCAGAGCCTTTGATGTTTTTCTAGATATTTCTGTGCCCTGTCTTCATAGAGGGGCATAAATAGTGTTAGTGCAAATGCTTTCATTCACACCCAGAACATAAAGTTGCAGCTATATTACCTGGTTTTCACATCGTTATACATTTGTACACATTCAACAGCACTGTTATTGATGCAATGTTACAGGCACAATGTGCACTGTTACAATTTTGTGTATAACAACATGTATGACTGGCTATATATAGTGCTCACAATTAGCCCTAGCATAGATATACAGGCAATCTGAAGTAATCATCAAAGCATCCAGTGGGCCTCCGTGGCTCAGTTGGTTAGTGCACTAGCACAGCGTAATGACCCAGGAGTCTCTCACCAATGCGGTCGCTGTGAGTTCAAGTCCAGCTCATGCTGGCTCCCTCTCCGGCCGTAAGTGGGAAGGTCTGGCAGCAACCTGTGGATGGTTGTTGGTTTCCCCCAGGCTGTGCCCGGTTTCCACCCACCATAATGCTGGCCGCCGTCGTATAAGTGAATTATTCTTGAGTACGGCGTAAAACACCAATCAAATAAATAAATAAATAAAGCATCTAGATACAGAAATTCAAAGGCAGTGTTCAAATTCTTCCATTCTCCACACACTTTGCAAAACATGAACTTTTGCGTGAATGGCAGCTTACAGGAATCATTTCTCCTTCCTTAGATATCACTGACAAAATCTTGTCCGTCTCCTTCAAATGGAACTCCACCTCATTCACATTCTCAAATATTCCAAGCAGGTGAGCCTGTGTGATATAAACATCAACAGATAAATAATGACAGCTGCTACACATATATCATGCTTACATGTACAGACACATAAACAATACGTACAGTCAAACCTGTTGTATGCGGCCGGTGAAGGGACACGTAAAAAGTGGCCGCATATGACAATTGGTCACATAAGTCAGGTTGTGAAGACCAAGCCAAATCACAACTGAAAGTTGCAGGAGATGTACACATGTAGGCCTACATAATAATCTTATACATTGTTAAAGCACTGATCTGGTCAGCTACATAAGATAACAATTGTAGTAAAATAATAACTCAATAATTTCAAGTTTTAAGGGGCAGACCTATGGATTTCACGCATTTAACAGCCGATTACAGAAAGAGTTTCAGGTAAGGGCATGCATGACAGGAGAACTTTCTTCCCATCATTCTCAAGCCCTAAAAAGCCATGTGCTAGTTTGGCCTACGTAGCTATAAATGACTGCTGAGATGTTCAATCATATTTGCCATTGCCGGTGAAACAACAACAACAACATGTACACGTGAAGGAAGATCAATTTCTCCATGTGTTCGGTACAGGCAATATTTTGGCCACGCAAAATGAAAACACAGCACCATTTGCCTGCAAAGATAATGGCCAAGTAAGCCAGATAATTTGTCTAAGAAACCATTCATGGGAGGAACCACAGGAGGTCAGATTATATCCGATTCTGCCCGCTGTTTATGGCATTCATAGCTCGGACCTCAGTATGGAGCAAATCCACTGCCACAGTGCAGGGGTGTCCGGACCATAACCATTTACGCCTGATTAAAGAACAATAGAGTTCACTGCTATTGACCAATAATGTTCACGCTTCACTTCTCATCACAAAGTGGCAGGTTGTAACTTTTAATCACTACAAAAACTATTGAAGTCGGGTGGTCGCCATTTTGAAATTTTTGAATGTCCGATGCGGCAATCATCATTACTGTTGAAAGTCTCGGCCGCTCAGGACAGGCTGATATAGAATTTGGTGGCAAAATATATTGGACGCTGGACACGTTGGACAGGTGTCCGCATATTACAGGTCGTCTAACATGGAAAATTGTTTGGTCGCAGCAGAGAGTGGCCGCTTACGCCAGATGGACACTGATTACAGGTGGCTGCAGGTACAGGTTTGACTGTACATCTACCTACTTGTCAGTATTCCTACCACCTAATCTCCGGGAGTTTCTTGCCAGTGGTTAGCTGTCTGTCTGCTATGCAGGGATTTGGAGATGACATTTACTGAGCAGCTTATCTTAGGATAAGTGCCAATCCAATAATTTTTGATGGAGATCTGGATCCAAATCTAGATATTTCTTAAATGAGTTGTTCACCATTTGAAATATAGAAATACAAAGTCTTGTCCCTTTGTGTGTAGTGAAGAAATCTGTACCGTCATTTAACTCTGGTGGAGGATTGTGTTCTCGGAGTGCGTTAACTCTAGTTTATCACTGTGACACATCCACAATCAATTCTGGCTTTAAGCTTGAATTATTTTTAAGCAAAAATCTGATCCCTTATTTACCAAGTTCTTAACAGAATTCAGAAAGGCGGACACAAGCCTTAAAGACTTTCATCGTTAGTTCAAACGGTCACACAAATGGGTGCAGCCTAGTGAACACTAATTTGCACACATACTCCAGCACATAACATTTTCTCATCCTTTTACATAAGCACCTGAGCCAAACAGCTGAGGATGTGTGTGAACAGTGAACATAATTCTGACAAAATGAATACCTGTATGGTATGAGGGTCACTGGCCTGACCAAGAATCTCAAGCAGTGCAGGATCTGAGATGAAGAAGAACCGTGGGAACAGCAGCCTCTTACTCTCCAGGTAGCTGGAAATACACACCATTTCCATCAACAATAGGATACATAGGATACATGTATTTAACAGGCGAATATATACGCGCTATCTACCTCTGAGCAGGAAGGAATTTCCTTTTAGTCTAGTAGTAGAAGCATGGACTCCAAACCTATTGAGATTTCCGGTTCAAACCCCCCAGCTGGTAAGCCCTGTCACACTCGGCGTTGCCAGCAGGGTGGCTGGGGTGGTTTATATAGCAGTCTGTGATGCTTTGGTGGCTCCTGTGTGTGTTTGACTTTTCTTTCCTGGGTTGTCACGAGGGCATGACTAGGAAAACTGGGGGTGAACGTAACAGGGTGATATATACACGCTACATACCTCTGAGCTGGGGGGAATTTCCCTTAAGTCTTGTGGTAGAAGCATGGACACCAAACCGAAAGATTGGTAATTAAAACCCTTAAGCCCTATCACATGTTCATGTAACTTTTGGTGGGCACAATAAATGATGTTGTCCACTGTATATGCTTGTTGGAAGAGGTATCCAACTTAGGAGATTTACTGTTTCAAAGTGAAATATGCGAGTTCCACACTTAAACATGTAAAGGCAACGCAAAATGTGTTTTATATTCTCAAAACTAGTTTCATCTCTCATAGATTTCTAGCAGTTGCCAGCTGGTAAACATCAAATATGTTTACATGAAGCAGACGCTACATGTATTATGCCCTTTACTGCATGTATTTGGCTCAACAGGTATTATCAGATTAATAAACAGAAGCTTTCATAATACTCAAAGTGGAAAGCTACGAGAACTAGGTTTCAAGCAAATATGAACTAGAAAGTTACCCTGTGAGAGACTTCTGACAGATTTCCAGCTGCTCGAGAAGATGGGGCAGTAACTGGCCCAGAGTTTCATCCCCTACACAGCATGTCACCACATTCAGGTCTTCATGAGCTCGCACCATAATCTTTGTCCATGACTTGTCAATATTTCCAAATCTTTTGGCTTCCTACAGATGTAAGTAATTTTGATGTTCAAAAATACGTGAAATGCTTTGGTTTAATTTCTTAATGTGCAGATTATCATGTGTAATAACACATAACAGTACAAGCAAATTTTCCAGCTTTCACTTTGGGGGGTAAAAATCCCTGCGATGTACAGTTTTCTTAAGGCTCAGTGGTCAGTCTGGTAATTAAGTAGCTTGCAGCAGTGACATCAACGATGATACCTGTTTAAAAATACTGTGTGAGGGACAGACCGCATGGGTCTGGTCGAACGGGGGTGGGGGTGAGGGGAACTGACAGAATGGGGGTGGGTGTAAGGACGCGGAAGGGGGCTAGTATCTGTGTACATGCCACCTTGCCCACACTGCAGCGTCATGGGTCACCGGGCTCATGGCACTTTGGGGATGTTCACCAAGTTTTGAGCAAGATAAACCATAACGTAATTTCTGAAAAAATCTGACCACTGAGGGAAAACGTACATAATATAGAGTGGTTATGAACAGGTATAAAAATACCCGCAAAATGAAATTTTTTAACAAAAATTCCAGGGCATAATCTATGCATCTGGCACAGAAACATAATCTTTGTTTTATAGTTCGTTTTCATGTATCCTTTAAACAAACTACTGTTTAAAACCCAGAGTTTTTGTTATCAAAAACTGACAGATCAAATGATATTTTGTCTGTAAAGGATACAGTAAAACGGAGAAGAGCTGTATCATTTGCAAAAGGTTATGGCAGTAGGCTTCCTCAAATCGTGACCAAAATTTTGTCAGAGCATTTTGGAACAAACTCTTTTGTTGCTCAATTGTCTGAGACAAAAAAAAGATGCTAATACTATAACTGAAATACTAACACACTGAAAAGTAGCCATTACATTTTATACATTTTGACATGTACAAGTGCAGACTTACCTGAGGCAGTTGTTTAGCGATGTCCCCACCCACAAACACAGCTTCCAGGTAGACCCAGAGGTTCTGTACAATCAGCCAGTTCTCCAGGATGTCATATGTGTTAGACAGGTTCTGCACCCACAGCTGAATCTTCTTCTTGAATGGAGTGTTGTACCTAAACAAGAGCATTTATGCAGACTGAAAAAGTTATAAACTGCATCTTAAAAAGAACTGTAGAACCTGTACAGTTCATTTTGAGTGTATAAATTTAAAATAAACAAAACATATCCTTCAACCAGGAAGTAAGAAATAGACGATTGGTTTATTACCTATTGCTGAGCAATGAGCCCAGCACCATGAGACTGTCCTCTAGCATTGAGATGATCTCCATTGTCTCTGCTCCCTTCAGCAGCAGTTCCCCTCGTGCCTTGAAATTAGCAAAACTAAGCTCCCTGTTACTCCAGTCTGCCACAACCTGGTTTAGCTTAGCCTCTATATCCTTTTCCTTTACAGCCGAGATGCAGATGTCCTGAGGAGATCAACAAGATTAAATCATGCAGTTCTGATCGAAATCACAATGACACCCAGCAGCAGGACCTTGAATTCAATTTATTTCAGCTTATCATTATGACGTAACATTAAAGGGACAAACATACCCACGATGGTGAAAATATGGTGCTGTTATTTTAGATTGATTTATTTATCAGACAAGTGTTTTACGCCAAACTCAAGAATATTTCACTTATACGAAGGTGGCCAGCATCATGGTAGGAGGAAAATCAGCAGCCTGTGGATGGTCGTCGGTTTCCCCTGGGCTCTCTGGGCTTTCCCCAGAATAATGCTGGCCGCAGTTGTATAAGGCAAATATTCTTGAGTATGGCATAAAACACCAATCAAATAAATAAATAAATCAGTTTAGACCACTGACAGATTTCCCTATATAATTCTCTTAATTCTCATTTTTCAGACAATATAGGACAAGGAATTTTAGTTAGGAGTCAGATGGAATTCATTTTTGTATTTATCTGAACCAACTCTTAAATTCGGAATTTCTTTCGGCGGTATTTCTTTTCAAAAACTGAATGATATTACAGTGGAAACTAAATACACTGTAACATTGTAGGCCTTGTGCTACAACCATTTTCTGACCCAACACCAGATCAAGGTCCCACTTCATGCTAGCCTCACCTCACTTAAAACAGGTTCCCACTATTTCAAAAAAACAAAATTCCCTGATATTTCCCTGACTTTCCCTGATATTTCCCTGACTTTTCCCTGATCAATCCAGGATACAATCTTCTCTCTAATTATCGATAAATAAGGATTTCTTTTATGTTACAATGTACTTATGACTGCACTTCATGAAATGACCAGTGTTAAAAATTGACGGAATCCCCATTGGAGTGGGACGTAATTAGTGAGGATTAGGTCCCAGAATTAGGAATCCAATCACCCTGAATAAATCTTCTGATGATTAAGACCACCGTGTCACCACTTCCAGCATGTGATATCATAAATACTGAAAATAACACTTCACTTTCAAAACGATGATTATTCTTATAAAAAAATAATATGTAGCTCTAAGTTGTAGAGAATATAAAGAAACAAAAGAAAGCTATGTTACTATATTCATTATTTATTCAGTATTTTTGGTGTGCTCACAGGCAGGTAATGGCCTCCCTTCTCCCCTTATAGCCATCCTCTCCTCACCAAATGCCTGCATGAACATAATCTGAGAAGTATCTGCTTTCAGCAAGAACATTATGTGAAAAATATCTGCTTTATTTTGACACAGTATACAACTGAAAGTGTCTGGAAGCCTCAATACTTAATTGTACATGAACTTTGATAAATTCAACATACATGTAAACGTGAGCAAAGAATCAAACTTTAGTAGTTGGGAGCACATGTGTGTATTTACACATTGATTTGTTGTCCACATAATCAATGTCACTTCACATGCACAAATCTTCACATTACACCTGATGTAGAGAAGCAGATAGGTTGCTAACAAAGTCCTTCTGTTGCTGAATGTCTCTCTCCAATTCCTTGGCTTTGTGTCTCAGAGCATTTGACTTTGCTAGGAGAGAGAAGTTGTTCTTCTGTTCTGCCTGCAAGACTTGTTTGTCAGCATCACAGATTAGTGTTTCATGGGTTTGCTCCAACATCTTGAGTTTCTTTTTACCATCATGCATCTTGCTTTCATCTGCTTGTCTCTTTTGCAGTTTGCGCTGCTTCTCATGCTCGTCCTTCTCTGCCTGCAGGTGAGCTATGTATCTGGAATTGCACGTGACTGCAAGACTGCAGTAACCCAGGAGTAACCTCAAAGTTGGAAACTTGAGTTTCCGCAAGGGTAAGGGTGTTATAAATCATTCTCTGCGCCACAACTGTCTGGGTCTTCAGATTTGGAGCCAGGAGGTCACTGTTAATAGAAAAACCTCGTTCTACAGCAGCTTGACCATGAGACAGTGTAAGAAGGAGTTTCATCAAATCCCACAGCTCCTTTAGTTCTGGCTTGTGGGGGAGGTCAATCACTGAACTGAAGAAGTCGTCAAGTCGATCAGTGTGAACTGCAAAGTTTTCACATTCCAACTTGTGGTGTCTCTGGAGTAACCCAAGGAGTTCTTTATACTGACGTAGAATCTCGTCACATTCACGGTCTTGTTGCCATTCGTTGTCCACAAGTTTGGTTAGCACTTTTTTGAACTTCTCTTCAGCAGACTGCCGGTGAGCAACCATCAGCCTAGGATCAAGAGCCTGGAGTGAATGCACGAAGGAATACTTCAGTGGGCATCTCTCCAAGATCTTGTGTGTCATAGCAAGGTACAGTTTCTGGCAAGCCACAAGAAATTCCTTCTCGGCTAGGAGAGAAGCAGCATTAGATTTTAATGCTTCATCAAGATGCCTTTTTGCTGCAAAGCCTGGATCTACTTTGTCAGGGTTTAGCAGGTTTTACTGGTCATCAACATGAACAGATGCCAGTTTGTAGGATGTAGTGGCCTCTGTTAGAACTGATGGCTTGATGAACCTGCCCATGAGGCTTCTCAAGATATCACACAGATCTTCTGTAATAAATGGTACCATTGGTTTGTCCGTCTGGTATTTCTTCAGGAATGGCTGAACAAGGTTGCTTGTGGAGAAGAAAACTTCTAGCTTTGCCAGGATGAGTGGATCACTGACCACAGATTCCTGGAGATTAACAAAGGATGCAACTGTTGGTATTTGCTGCTTGGGCTTCTTGAGAGTTTCCTTCACATACATCACCAGGTTAGGCCATATCTTTACAGCTCTCTCAGCGACACAAACATCTTCCACCCACCTTGTGCTGCAGAACTGGAGCCCAAATAGCTCGGTCTTTGTGATGTCTTTGAAGTCTGCTCGCCTAGCAGGAGAATCGGCAAAAAGGTACCAAATGGCGCGGAGAAGTTTTTCCAAATTCCAGTCAGTTTTCTGGATGCCTGCAGTGAATGCCCCATGGATTACATGTAAACTACAACTGCCAAGCTGAAGGATCCCAGGGAGATCTGGATCTTCTTTCTTCCTGTCATCCAATAAGTCATTTAGAAACATGAAGTTCACATTTGGCCCATCCATGGATACTTGTAACAGCTTACTTGGATTTAGGTTTGATGTGCCTTGTTTGAATGCAGACAGAAGATCTTTTGCTGTTGCATGCTCCAAAAACTGACTGTCTAGGTACTGAGAGACAACTTTACCATTATAGAAATAGTGGACTATGATATCCATCTGTCCCATCCTAATCACAGAGATGAAGTGATTCATCAAAGCTGACAACATAGCCTACTGCTGCTCTCACATTATTTAGTAGCTTGTCCATGGATGGAGCAATACCAAAGCAAATAAGGTATGCCAATTTTGGTGACCCACATCTGAAGTTCTTAGCTATGCTACTGTCAGGAAACATTGCCTTAAACACATCCCCAATGTCTGCATTACTGTTGTAGGAGAAGTGAGACATAATTGTTTTCAGAGCCCATCTGATCTCGGCTTTCTTGACATCCCCAGAACTGATGTAAGAGGTTATCAGATTCCTTCCAGGAGTTTTAACATCCATTGTTGCTAAGTCATCATCCCTCGTTTTGCTTGGTTCAGATGACGTTGACGGTACTGTATCAGAGGGATTGTCGCCTGCGCAGAACAGTTTTATAGACGGCTGGGATGTTGCTCCAGATTTCAGGGAAAGAATTTGAACATGTTTTTTCCCCTTCATGTGAGATATGTGTTGTCTGCCCCATGCTGCTTAAATCAATCGTCTTCTTGCAGACTTCACAGAAGGCCTTGCTACTATCTTGAGGAACTTCCTTTATCCAGTTTTTATACTCTTCCTTTTGCAACCAGACGGATTTTGCACGACATGATGATTGACAGACTAGGGTTTTAGTTCGTCAGTATATCTACAGTATGTTAGGACAGGATCAGGCCAAAGCTAGGAGAGAGCACATACCAACACCAGAGGATCCATAGCAAAAAGCAAAAGTTACAACAGGATAACAACACATATGTAGCAAGCAGCAAACAAGCTAATAGATAACGAATGAAATTCTAAATAAGTTCATCCTCTTGTTGTTATTTCATCTTTGATTAAAACACATAAATGAACGGTCAGGATCGTGTCTCAATCGGTGTTATATGCAAGCATGGTGGTTTCAGCAGGTTTTATAATGATCTACTGGGCATTTCACTAATAACTGATCATATTTTAAAGACCAAATATCAGAAAGTAGAAAATAAATTTACAACCTATATAAAAAATTTGCATCCACTCTTCTCAGCAATCTTGGTTTGACACAGAACCAATCAAAATGAATGGGGTCATTAGATATGCAAAACATGTAACTCTTCTGTTTTCAAACATATTGTGAGGACTCCTGAAATAAATGTGGATACCTATTTTAGTCAAAATGAAATAAGTTGGGAAATTGCATGTACTGTTTGAAAACAGAAGTGTGAAATCAGGGTGGACAGACATACATATGTAGCAAGAATGATGGGTGCATGGACAGACCTACATGTACTTGTAAATTAATATCCCTGACCCTGCTTTCACAGAAGCATGGGATATAATTAACATAATCAACCTACATGTAAGTCATTCTCCATGCATATTAGCATTAACGCTTTGTGATATGTAGTATTTTTAACTTACAATCTCCTTACGCAATGATGTAGGCCTAGGCTATATCATATATGCAGCAGGAGACAGCAGCTGCAGCTCTGGAGGCAAGGGGCGCTACTCCCTTTTGGACTTTTAGTGTTAGAAGGTGTTGATAGGTTATAATATACCGAAAGTTCATGCAACACAGCCATCAAGCAAGAAAGAAATAAATGTAGAGAGGATCAAGTTTCCACACTAAAAAGCCACCATAACCAAGCATACAATACGGGACTGTGTGTGTGTATAATGGGGACTTCAGCATTATGCAACCTCGACACCTTCAGCAAACAAAATTCCCTGATTTTCCCTGATTTTATTCATTTTTTTTTAAATCCCTGATTTTTCCCTGACTGGAAAAACTGAAATATTTTTTCCAGGTTTTCCCTGATTTCCAGGTAGAGTGGGAACCCTGTAAAAACACTCACTTAAAAAACTTTGCCGCCTCCCCATTATATGTTACAAGACACCTCAATAATTTTATCCACAGTACCCAATTTAGGGTATTAGGTGGAAAGTGAGAACTCATTGTGTTTAATGCCATAGTCAATTCACTAGTTCATTAGTTTACCCTAATAAGACAACAGTCAGCTTTATGGGTGAGGAGGTACAATTCATGCCCTCTATTACAATTGCTGACATACCATAAACATTTCTCATTTATTTCACTGAAGTTCAACGCCATATGAGGTGGTCAGGTTTACGGGTGGAAGAAACTGGAGTGCTTGCAGTAAACCCACTAGAGTGCCGGCAGTAAACACACTAGAGTGCCGGCAGTAAACCCACTAGAGTGCCTGCGGTAAACCCACTAGAGTGCCTGCAGTAAACCCACTAGAGAGCCTGCAGTAAACCCACTAGAGTGCCTGCGGTAAACCCACCAGAGTGCCGGCAGTAAACCCACAAACATGAGGAATCTCTCAGGATTGTTCTATCAGGGATATATGACCAAGCCTATTAGTAACAAATGCCTTTGGCACTGATGAAGACAAAATTATAAGGATTAGAATTACATGTAAGAGTTGGGGGATCTTAGAGCTGGGACATTATAATGATGTGAAAATGGCTGTAATCCATACAGCTTATATTTTCTTTACTCAAAAAAGAGTGCCACTGGTTCGTTTATCATGGCCTCGGACTGGACTGTTCAACTTGTTCAAGTGGCTGAGGAGGTTAGTGTGCCAGTTTGGCACAATCACCCAAAAGTCTCTCACCTACGCAGTCAGTGTGAGTTGAGCTCATGCTGGCTTCCTCTCCAGCCATACATGGAAAGGTCTGCCAGCAATCTGGTATTGGTCATGTGATTCCCTGGAGCTCTGCCCAGTTTCCTCCCACCATAATGCTGGCCGCCGTCATATAAGTGAAATATTGAGTAATACACCAAATAATTCAAAAAATAAATCCCTCAATAAGGTGGCTGACATCAGTTTTAAACATTCATGCACTTACCTCAACATCTTCCTTGTACTTTAGGAGTGGAGCTTTCATGATGTCCCTCAGCAAAAAGCTGTCAGATTCCACATCAAAACTGTGTCCCGTCAAATCAGACATTCTGGCCCAGTGGCGAGTCATCATCGATTTGTTAGCCATCATCTCAAGGAGAGGACAACTCTCACTGAAGTCGTCAATTTTCTTCTTTAAGTCCAAGTAGGCCTGCCACTCTCTTAAGGCTTTGGGTAAACGACGACATCTAGAAATCACAACGTAAGTAGAATCATTCTTTATTACAGTATTTAAAAGGACACACTGCCTTAAGAAATTCATACTTTTTTGAGTTGGATCAGCTGAATACAAATATGAATTGCGTTTGACTCCTAACTGAATATCGCTCTAGATTGTCTACTCTTGGTCAGACACTTGTCACTAGACATCTAGAAGTCTTAACTGTATGTAGATGACATTTAAAATGGCAGCACAATTTTTTTGCCGTCGACAATGTATCCCATATAGGTACCTGCAAATATAAGCATAAAAGCATTTTATTGTATCTGATACCATGAAGTAGTTTGCTGACTGCCGTTTTTCTTCTGTTGATACATCTATAAATGCAGTTTAGGGGGAAAATTTTTGGTCATTTGCAGTTCTAACAAAACACTGAAAGGTACTTATCATTTATCTTAGTCTATCATCTTATGTCGACACCAACTCAGGAAAGAAAGGAGTTTGTTCCAGCTAGCCTGTAATATGCATGGCCTCCTATCTGGTGTATGATGACCCTCAGCACTTATGTCCATTTGGTCTACTTTTCTGGTGATTTCTGTCACTTGGACCAATTTCAATTATAACTGTGAGCATATACTGACTTTTCTTTTTATTAGTGATAATGACTACAGTTTGTGAAAATTCATTGATTGATATGATTCATAAATATGACACCCTTAATTCACATTCCTTTCAAACAGACACCACTCTACTTCATCTAAAGTGCACTTTCAGAAGCACATGAAGGCATCAAAGTTCTAAATAATTCGAAATAATCTGGTGACAGGTGTTGCTTTGTAATTCACAAGTCAATGCATGAATACGTAGTGCTACGAACAAGTTTCAACAATAGATATATTTTCTGTTGTTCTTGAACTCAAAAAAGATCTCATTTTTTCTACCTATCAATAGCACAGTTTATGAATGTAGTAAACTATTCTAAATGAATGATTTGGATGTTTAACTATGCAGTTTAGTGACCTGTTCTGGAGGTCAGAGAGCTCTGCGTTGATCTTCTCAATGTCCACCTCTGTCCACGGTATGTCGTAGTAGCTGTTAATGCTGACCATGACAGTGTTGTACAATCCATACAGCTTCTGTAACAGGCTTAACTCCTTTTTCACCACGCCGAGCCTGGGGTATTCGGTCACTGGTAAACCAAACAACTCCTCACCAGCTGAGTAAATTGAAAACTTGTTCCACAGATCATCAAAACGACTCTGAAATCAGAAATTATGGGGGGCCGTTATATTAAAAGTGGAGCAAACTGTGTGCCCAAAGTAAAACTGGCTTTGGCAAGGTGATACTGGCGAACTTTTCCCCGTATGATATGTCATATTGGTTAAAGGCAAGCAGTCAAACTTCATATAAGACTACACAAGACATCAATGTTGACTGCTTATTATTAGTATTATTTCAGAACAATTGACAACTGAAAAATGGACCAATGTACAAGCAAAATCAATCACCCCTCCACATTCCTGTGCCTTGCATATACGGGTATGCTTAAAGTATTTGATTTCTTTTATCTGATTGGTTTTTTACATCGTACTCAAAAATATCTCACACAGCGGTCAGCATTATGGTTGGAGGACACCCCACCTAGCCGTTAAGGATGTATCACTGTACTGTATGTATAGTTGGATAGGGCGGCATGTCTGATGGTATTCTGCTGGTGAGAAGGCATCATACACAGCATTTGCTTGATTTGATTGTACTTAAACACCACACTGAAAAATTTTTCACCCACGCAATAGCGGTCAGCGTGATGGACAGGGGAAAGTGGAATGCCCGTGGTGAACCTCCAAATTACTGACAAACTTTTCGCACAAACAGCCACATGAGCATCGTCAACCACTTACTGACACCAATGCCCACTGGAATCTACAAAATCTCGTCCAACATTGGGTTTTCAATCTGCACCTTGTGTGTACCAGTGA
The DNA here is from genome assembly GCF_032854445.1 of Liolophura sinensis. Classification (NCBI taxonomy): domain Eukaryota; kingdom Metazoa; phylum Mollusca; class Polyplacophora; order Chitonida; family Chitonidae; genus Liolophura; species Liolophura sinensis. The sequence goes on from NC_088306.1 coordinate 18,596,683, forward strand.
TGGAAAAACAAGCACCTTTAACCACCAGACCACAGCCTGCTGAACATCATGTATAAGACAGCATTAGGTCCATCCTGCAGCTAGGAGATATACACTGTTATAGCAGTGTTGTACAGTGGTAAAGAGAGTAATCCAAAGTAAAGAAATAGACCAAGACTGGAGTACCTGGAATGTTACCAGCCTGTCATTGGCCTCGGTTGGAGTGATTCCCTCTGCCATAGGTCCACTCTGTGAACAGTAAGCAATAAATAGGAGGACAGAGGAAAGGGACTTGATTGTTATGTCAGTATTCATTAATACAGTATTTCAACAGTCATGTACATGTCCTTTACGCATAGATCTAAAACAAATTAATCAACAGCTAAAATAAAATGTAGACGGAAGTAAAAGACAGATGGTTCAATGAAACTGATATAAAAAGAGATTAAGGGAATTTCAGAAGGCTACACGTACGTATGCACATTCTGACACGAATGTGGTAACCTTCATCGTTTCACACACAAGAAATTGTTTCACTATTTTTTTTTAGTAAATTCTTGGCTGTTTTTTGCTCATTTAATTTTCACTCAAATTTACTAATGAAGCCAGAAGCAAAAGTATGAAAATAGTTTCCTGACAATTAAGGCCAGAATAAGCTACCACAAAAGAGAGCAGCTGTTATCCATTGACAACACTTAGGAAAGGCCTGCATACAACAGGTATACCTCACAGCGACGATACAAAATGATGAACTATCACAAACTTCTGTAATGTAGATATCTCATAAGACTTATATGTACGCCAATTAGTATTCTGCACATATTCTGTACATTTATCAACATTTATACACTGCAGATAACATTGACTTCATGCAAGTTTATTTGAACTCAAGAAATAAGTCAATGCAAGAGAGGAAATAATGACACACGTATAAGGTATATGTATCTGTGAATCTCTTAACTTAAAGCCAAAGCCAAAGCCAAGGGACCTGGATTTGAACTTGTGACCTTACTGATTGAGGTACCTGTCAATACTGGAACTACCTAACCATAATATAATCACATATTATTCTCTTACAGAATCATAATCTTCCAAGAATTCTCCCTGGTCATGTTGAAACACAATGACAGATTCCAGGAGTTCTGTCTTAAAGCCTGGCTGAAGCCTCACAAGCTCATCTTGTACATGGCCCTGAAACAAGGAAATACATGGTGAATTTAAAGAACGAGACTTTCATTATTTCAATGCAGACTGGGCTGAACACTATTAGTATACTATTTGTTTGAGTTCAATTTTAATCTCACTTCTGCTACAAATTCGTGGATAGCAAAACCCCTAGAAGGGTGATGTATTCAACAAAATTACATGTATACTAAATATACTCACAGCCTGTAAGAGCAATTTCTCAAAAGAATATCTTAAAGTATCCACTTTGTCAGTCTCCTCTTTTGGCACCGAAACTCCAAAGGCATACAGCATACTGTAACACTCCTGTTAAGATCAATAAAACAAAGCCATATGTTAAATCCAACGGCATGTACCAGTAGGGACATGAAAGTATAAATAAAGGGTCAATACAAACACAAAATGGATGAATCCCACACATCTTATATCCCACCACAGAAAGATTGAACATTTGTAACCAATGTGTGGGAAATCCAATTGACCTATTTGCAACAATACTGCTTATGACTGGCCACCTGTCTTCTTGATTGACAGCTCTGAAAGGTCTATTATGAAGAGGGCTTGTGTGGCATGACATGAAGAAGATTCTATCTATTCATTGTTGTTGAATGCCATACTCAAGCTTTTTCACTTGCACAAAATCAGTTTTATAGGTGCAGGAAAGAGTACACTGGGTAAAGCACTAATCTTTCACAAATTATTGAGAAACTTTCCCATGTGTCATGTACCTTACCTTACTGGCAAAAGACAAGAGGTCTTTAACAAACGTTAGGCTGCGTAAATTTTACAATGAACAAAAGCGGCACCAAAACTCAAACTTGATTTGTAACTTCACGTGGTGAAGCACTCACCTCAATAGGACCAAGTGTCATGTCAATCTTGATGTGATCCTCCCTGATTCGTGCCAATGCTCCCATCGCCTCTCGTACATCCTCCAGATCCTTTATGGGCCTGCTCAGACGCTTTTCATACTCCTCTATAAATGTCTGGATCTCTTCCATCTTTACACGGTATTTGGCATTCAGATTTTTTCCATACAGCAGCCTCCAAGCATGTATCTCTACGATAAGGGCCAGCTTTAAATTGTCTGTCACAAAAGTGTGTACACATTAGTAAACACTGCACAAAAGACAATTTCATTCAGGAAATCCTTTTTAAATATCTTTAATTTTGAGTACTAGGGCTGATTCCACTAAACCGTTTCTGGCTTAAGTCACACTTTTAAAACCTCTTCACAATGCTTCATATTTGGTACCGGACGTCTAAACTTTTTACACACTTGTGTTAGGACAACATTGATGAGATGGTCAACATTCTGGTTTCCTGAGAACAAAGAGGGCCTCCGTGGCTCAGTTGGTTAGCGCTCTAGCGCAGCATAATGACCCAGGAACCTCTCACCAATGCGGTTGCTTTGAGTCCACCTCATGCTGGGAAGGTCTGTCAGCAACCTGCGGATGATCGTGGGTTTTCCCCGGACTCTGCCGGGTTTCCTCCCACTATAATGCTGGCCACTATCCTAGAAGTGAAATATTCTTAAGTACAGCGTAAAATACCTATCAAATAAATAAATAAATCCTGGGTGCAAAATAACTGTAATATTATATCACAAATTTTGACTTAAATCACAATCAGCCCCTGGCCCCAGGATGACAAAACTGACTCAGACCCAAGTCAGATTCGTCTTAGCTTGTGGTATTATTGCTGCACATTTCTTCGAACCTAAACATTAAGTTTTATTTTTGACACGAAGGGTCAAACAAGACCCTTAGTATTAACACTAAAACTCTTGAGGTGAGATGCAAGTTTGGTGCAGTGAACTGTTTTGAAGTTAAGACTACGTCTGACTGAAGTCTAAGACAGCTTCATGATCCTGGGGCAAGATGCACAAGCCAACAATACCTAGACCTTATGTGTCTCTGTGGCACAATATTTCCACTCAGTACTTTAATTTAGTATAAGCCACAAAGACACTGCTGCCTTAACTGAGCTAAGATTTATTTTTTCCCTTGAACTCCAAACCACTTTTGCTCTGCCTGAAGTCCCACAAGCAAATTTTTATGCATGTCCCATCTTGGCCCAGCAATGACAGCCTCGGTATGAAAAATTAAAATAATACCCTAAAGCCTGCAGTACATGTTCATGCTCCGTCTGGCATGATTACCATCAGAAAATGTCACACACAGATAAAGATTACCACATGAAGGAGTGGGATCATAAGTTTGTCATGACTCTGGACAAAGAACAAAATTTAATCTTGATGTTAATGTCTTGGTTAAATTTTCCAAAACAAACACAGTGACAGTCCTGACAGGATTATGCATGAAGATTTTTGTTTCAGATTTGTTTAGATTTGAGGCGGGGTACAAATGCTATGGATGCTAGTGAAACTTTTAGGACTGAATGAAGGCAGCAGCATCTTGCTAACAGTATCAGCACCACGGTGGCAATATTGAAAAAAACATTTCACGAATCTCTCTAACCTGTCACTAACTCTACTGGTCCTACAATGAATGATGGCTGAATTTCCTCTACCTCCGCTTCAAGCCTGGTGAACTTCTCTACTTGATTTTTATACTCTGACAATATTGGGTCATTGGCAGCAAAGTTCTGCAACAGAGAACAAGGCATGAAAAAGTTTGCCCACATACATAAAAATATGGTTAATACATTAAGTCCATATCTCTGAGACATGGGTGATAACGTAAAAAAGATCAGTCTCTGTTATTACTGTAAATTTTTATGAACTGTGTTTCATTGTCATTCAGGTATTCATGAGCCAGAGACATAATCCCGCGCGACCATCATGATCTCAAAAACATGACATACAAACTGCTTTGAGACAGCAGACTTAATCCTTTTCTAATATATTGTGAACATGAAACTACCCGTATATTTATTTCCCAGGCTAATATTTTTGTAACTATGGAGAGGCAGAAATAAATAAAATGTTTGTTTTTATCAAGTTCATCTAAAAAAAAACAAGACCAGATCTTGCATCCCGTACACTTACTATCCGTCTTGGCATCAGCGTTTAGCATGGCGTTCCTTAACCATGAACTCTAGGTTATAGGATAAAGCTAACTTGTGTCCATAAAACAATACTGGTGACAAAAAATCGGGTAGTCAGGTTGCCCCAAGTCTGTTCTTTAAATGGGTTGTATCAAGGTTAAAAACTCTGCTCTGATGAATGTACGTTCTTCTCAGGAGAGTTGACTCTGTATTACAGTAACTTATAAAGCATGTAGAGTCTTAATTATTACTAATGCTGGTAGTCTAACGTCTTACAGCCACTGTGTCATCTCGGTCCTCCTCCCACAAGAAGCTGAATTCGTTGTACTGTGACAGAGATTCCATCATCTCAGGTTTGAAGGAGTTGACAGCAGAGGAGAGCATCATCAGGTACTTGTTCACATCTTTGTTCTCCAGCACATTCTTGTGGTAGTTTTTCACAGAATGATTCTGGGCATGGTCTGGCAAAGTTCAATACAACTGAGCAGTCACAATAATTAATGCAATTCATAATATTATCTAATTTCACAGCATGAGTGATATGAAAAAAATTTCAAAAACTATTTACATCACTTTTAATGTGACAAGCATAATTAAGCCACTTTATGCATGTTACAAGTACATCAGCGCCAAACAAACTGACATGTTGACATCAGTGGCAATGAAATGCAGGGGTAAAAAAAATTATACCTGTAAAATAAGTCAGTAATGTTTAGAGAGGGGCATAATTCCGACTACATTACATTCAGTTTTTCAAAGACCTGTAAGAATTCCATGCTTACTACATATTTCCAGTGATTGATTATTACATCATTTCAACTTAAAGATTTGCCCCAGTATTAAATACAAACTGACAAAAGGTCTTGATGTTATCTTTGGATCACAGAAATTCCAGTCAACCATGGAAACAAACTGTACAATACTTATGTTTACAGACTGAACCTTTTAGCCCTAACACAAGACCAGGAAAAAAAAATATGACAGAACAAGCCTTCACTTATAAAATGACTACAATAATGGTAACTATTTCAATTCTTGGCATCTTCAATTATTACCCAAAAGGCACAGCTGAAACTTATGTTCAGACTTTCAAGAATTAAATATCCTTTTTCGACACAGTCGTGCAGCAGTTAGCCCATAGGTATTACCTGATCTCTGTGAGTCCAGTGGGTCTGAGGCCTCAGTCAGAATATTGTGTCCCCACTGGTACACCCCCTTACTCACATCCAGCACAAACTGGGTCACCTTGTTGATGGCCTGCTGAATGTCATCCAGACTTGGCTTCAGCACCTATGTACACAGTGACAACATATTTGTCAATACCTGACTGATATAAGTCTATTACACAAAGGCAATTTTGAATAAGGTGAAAAATTAAAATGAGATGAAATATTTATTTACAGATGAAAGTATTGTAAAAATCTGAACAAGGTTGTCTTGATCTGTAACAATCTGTACTTGAAAGGCTAAAAACTATACTGAAGTTGAACTACATGTACCTGTATCACATCATGCATCTGAGAGTTATTACATTTTCAGAATTGAGCCTGAACATGCTCTTGCTTATGTCTGCTTTCAAATAGCACTTTAATACTGCTCGCTGTGTAAACAAAATCTTTGACAACAATAATCGCTGTTGGTTTCCTCTCACCATAATAGGCCGCCTTTGTATTTGTGAAATATTCTTGAGTATGGTGTGAAACATCAATCAAAACATAAATAAATAGATAAATAGAAAATCTTTGTTAACAGTCATTTGGAGGCTGTATTAAATGGTTAACACTGAGAGGCTACATCTTCACTTACTACATTAGGAATTGCCAGTGTAATACTTGTTATGATGAAGGGAAAACTGGAGCTGACATTACTGCTGGAATCATCATAGGAGCTTCCTTTCCTGCGCTGACCACTGAAACATTCATCACAAAGCTTTCCAGATAGCACATTAACATTCTAGATTGCAGTCCTGTTCAAATACCCTAATTCCTCAACCTTCTTGCTTATGAACCGACAACTTTCAATATGGTTTACGCATCTTTGTAATTTTGGAGAGAAAACTGCATTGGTTGGTTTGACCAATGTCAGGGCTTCACAAAAAGCACAATTTTGTCAGTCTAAACAGAATAATGCCCTCAGAATATGCTTGAATATACTCCCTGCAAACATGCAAAAACGTTGCAGAATTACAGTAGTGTCTTTTGGCTTGCAAAAGTTTCACTATGAACTGTGCTCACTGAAACTGCATGTAAAACACCACTGGAAGTGACTGAAAACAATTCGTATAAAGACCTCACTGAATCAAGAGCAGATGACAAACAAACGTATCTAAAAAAAAAAAAAAACATAGACTAGTTGATACACCCATAGAACAATACACTAATTTCTTTGTAAAGAAATAATGACAAAAAAGGCTGCTGTGGCAGATAAAGATTAAGGTACAGAAGAGTGAACAGAAGTACTGATTATTTATTTATTTATTTATTTATTTCGTTGGTGTTCTACGCCGTACTCAAGAATGTTTCACTTATGTGATGGCGGCTAAAATTATGGTGGGAGGAAACCAGGCAGGGCTAGAGGGAAACCAACGATAATCCGAGATAAACACATCACACCACAAGTACATGAGAGTAACACAATCTTTGGGAGATGCTTTCTTGATCAAACTTCTGCAACAGTAGAAAGTGAATTTTATATGTGATTTTGATGAGGTCATATGACTAGATTTTTTAGATTGTCACCTTGTTTAATTAGATTACAATGCCGTATTTAATAATGTCATATGGAATGGTAGTCTTGTTCATGGGTGGAGTATAACAAGCAGAACCCAGAGAAACTAACTACCCTCACCATGCAGCTACCCCACCAGCCTTCTGACTTTAAACCACAGCCAAGCAGAACCCAGAGAAACTAACTGCCTTCACCCTGCAGCTACCTAATCAGCCTTCTGACTTTAACTCATTTGCTCTCGGGAGCAGCTTTAGCCGCAGCCTAGCCATACCCCTTGGTCCTCGCAAGCGGCTCAAGCCGCACATTTGACAGTACTTCATTTCTCTGCGAGCGGCTTGAGCTGCATAAAACACTGTCTCTGACTGGTCGATGTTTGCAGGGAAATTGGGATTTTTTTTTCAAATACTGCCTTATTAGACCCTATCGATGCCACACGAACCGTGTTTGTAGATTTTCAATGGTTGCAAGCGATAAAAAGGCGCGAAAAAATGTGGAGAAGGTTCTACGACTTTCGTTGAGGCGTTTGCCGAAACGGCGGACTCGAGTACAGCCAATGATTTTGAGGGCTTCATGAATAAAGACATTTGAGAGGATTTCGATTCAGATACTTCGGTTTCTGATATTAGCAGTGACATAGAAGAGTCTTCTGACAAAGAGGAATTAACTTTAGGTCAACTGCGCTCCAGAAATAATGAGAGATGCGAACCTGAACTATCGGAAACTGTAACAACAACGCGAACCATGGAAATGCAATTTTACTCAAATCGAGTGATACATTGTTTTAATAAAGTGATTAATTTTATGTTTACACGCTTCACAGACCGAAAATACCAAACTGCCACCAAATATCTGTTGGTGAAATTATCTAAAAATCATAAAACAAAAACTTTGAATTTTTTAGTGCAAAATTGTATTTCTGCTGTGGCCTGCTGTGGACCAAGCGGTGATCAGGGTTGCAGTAGCGAGGGCTGTATGACGTTGTGGTAGCGAATGAGTTAAACCACAGCCAAGCAGAACCCACAGAAACTAACTGCCCTCACCGTGCAGCTACCTGATCAGCCTTCTGACTTTAAACCACAGCCAAGCAGAACCCACAGAAACTAACTGCCCTCACCGTGCAGCTAACTGATCAGCAGTCTGACTTTAAACCACAGCCAAGCAGAACCCACAGAAACTAACTGCCCTCACCGTGCAGCTACCAGATCAGCCTTCTGACTTTAAACTACAGCCAAGCAGAACCCAGAGAAACTAACTGCCCTCACTGTGCAGCTACGCGACCAGCCTAGTGACTTTAAACTGCAGCCAGTTTAAAGTCACTGCAACCATTCAGCTGGGAATGAGGTAATCTCATTGGCAACAGGAGCACTACTTCAGCCAACGACCTTGTGCAGTAACTGACAGATAAATAAAAACTATATCTACATGAAGAGCTCAGCACTTTGCCAGGAGGACAAATAAGACAGCCTATGTCTGTTACCTATAGAATAGCCGCTTTCTCATGCAGTCAAGTGAATAACGCGTGGCTCTTTGCAGCGAGTCCACCAGTTTGTTCTGGAAGTACTCTTTAAGCTCATCACAAGCTTCCTTAACCTGCTGTTCATCGTTGGTGGCACTGACTTCTTCTTTGTCTTTCTGACTGGTACTGCTCGACACATCCTCATCTGTGTTCTCAGCTGTCAACACAAAAATATCCTGATATATAATGGCACTTAACGTTTAAACCCATCAAAACTAACATCATCAAATTATTTACAGAAGTACCAGGCTAAATTTAAACTTGCAAACATTTGTAGTGCAGTGAAGCAGTATCCTGCCACAAAAGCATCTTATCATAATGCATGTTGCTGTTGTAGAAGTGAAATATTTGTATATTCGAGTACGGCATAACAAACATCAATGACAAAAATAAACAGCAAAGGCTTCTTCTCGGTCTGTACTTGTAACACTGTAGCTTGGAAATCGCAACACATATCATTACCATTTCCTTGTGTATTCAGTTCAAAACCTTATTACAAGCCTGGAAATAATTTTTTAGTTGTTGCAGGACACAATGGCAAATCTTCCAGCTATATACATTATTCAAAAAATAATTTACTACTGTATGTTATTTACCTGTCAGTTTTGTCCCGTCAAATTGGGCCCTGTCAATACAATATTTGGTGCAAGACTTTGTCCATATTTCCAGTTGCTTATTTCCAAGCAAGTACATTGCAGTTGCTAGTGATATGCCTTAACCCTTTTACCTCTGTGTAATTCTTCAACCTTTTCCCATGTTTGCATGGTGTTTATTCCAGCATATACTGAGGGCATTATTCTGTGTAGACTGATAAAATTATACTTTTTGTCAGGCCCTGAAATGGGCCAAAATAAAAAAAAAACAATTTTTTTTAGTTCTGTCTTCAAAATCCAATGAAAAAGTCACTTAAATTGCACAGCTGCTCTTTCATAAGCAAACAGGTCGAAGAATTAGGTACATAAATATATAATTATATTCACTGAAGTCCTTCAAGCTTACAGTTACACGTATACACGCAATATTCAACCCAGTCAGTCAGTCTTGTGGGCTATGTCACATCACCACAGCCAAGGCACACAACTATCTCTGATCTAAACTACTGCCACACAGTTCTCGGAGAAACCTTCAAATTTCCACAAACAAACGTCTGATGAAAAGAAAACCTTTGGACTGCAGTCTCCGATCTTATCAGATTAAAACAACTAATTTTAATTAAGGCTTCCTGTTACGAATCATACTGAGCATTCTCAACTCCATGAACTCAGGAAGACCTGAGTAAATTTGTGTGGATGGTTGCGTCAACATGTCTGTGGCCACTTACCTTCAGCCAGGCCTGCAAGAAAAAATTTTAGGTGAACTTTCATATTCCAAGGACGTACTTACCGTTTACGCTGGTCTTGGACTCGTAATCCAGCCCTTCGCTCACATTGGCCCTGCTCATAAATAGCTGGATCAGTTCATCCACAGATGTTTCCAGGGTGCGGTTCAGTCGGTTTAAATACACTGCTATGCTTTTCGTGTGTTCCTGAATGACACATTGTTATGATTAAACCCAATGTGGCTGCCTGTTCAAGGAAGTCTTACATCTCTTTTTCATCAAACAGTGATACTTATTTTGCTTGACCAGCCACTACAGGCATTTTAAATTCACCTCAAAAAGACTTCTCCATATATTAGCAAAATACGAATATAATCAGAAAACAATCAAGAAAATAACAAAGAATAATCACAGCTTTACAGGCTTACACTTAGTTTTTAATAATATACATACCTCTGAGTAGTCCAGAAATTGCTGAACAGTCCAAGGTCTATCTGGTAACTCGCAGAGTACAGTCTCACTGATGTCATAAAGGACCTTATCAATCCTTGATGTCTTGATGTCATTCACCTGAATTGCCAAATATGTGCGTACAAAAGAAACTAAAAGTTAATAATAGGCATTCATGAATTTACTTATTTATTTCTATGACTGCCATACTCAAGATTTCATTTGAATGATTTATTTATTTATTTTATTGTACTCAAGAATATTTTACTTATGGTGGGAGGAAAGGGGGAGAGCCCAGAGGAAACCCATGACCATCCGCAGGTTGCTGACAGACCTTCCCACTTGTGGCCGGAGAGGAAGCCAGCATGAGCTGGACTTGAACTCACAGCACCACATTGGTGAGAGGCTCCTGGGTCATTACGCTGCACTAGTGCACTAACCAACTGAGCCACAGAGGCCCCTCATTTGAATGAAAGCGGTGGGAGGAAACTGGACATTTCCCCGGGGGAAACTCACGACCGTCAACAGGTTGCTGTAGGCACTCATGAAAGAATTAAATCTAGTATTACATTAAATAATAAACATGAATTACATATAATATTAAACCATTTTCCTTGATGGATAGTAGTCATTATATTTACTCATTTATTTGATTAGTGGTTAACTGTTTATGGGTGGAGGCAGTGATTATAAAAACAATGGACAGAACTGTCCCAAAACATTAAAGATCTACTTCAGCCAGGTAACATATTCAGTTTCATTCATACCAAACCATCATGTTAGTCAAATATTCTTTTTGCAAGAATTAAACCACAGACCATGGATCAGATGAATTACCATAAAATAATTAGGTATTTCAGCTAAAGTTTCATATCAAAAAATGCTCTTTCAGACAATTTAAGTTGAGTTTGTCATTCAAAATCAAGTCAAATGTGTCACTTGAAAAACACTAAACTTTAGGTAAATCAGAACATCTTAGGAAATAGACACATACCTGTTTCACCAGTAGCTTAAGTTCTTTGAGATTGTCCTCCACCTCTTTGAAGTATGTTATCAAACTTAGTGATGTCCAGGAGTGCATGTAGAGTCCTGGTCTCAGTGTGGCCTCCATCTTCAAAGAAGAAATTCTTAAATGTTAACTACACCTTATAAAAAGGCATTCAGAGAGTCCCACCAGCTCGCCTGCTAGAGCAGTTAACTAGACAATGGAATCAGAATAAAGAGAAAAGTTGCAAAGTGTTATGGTGGTAAAGACATCATTGTGGGAAGTTTGTGCATAAAATTGAGGCAGTGAGCTTTGATATGCAAATTGTGACTGTCTTGTGGCCATTCACGAGCAAATCCAACCCTGTGATTGGCTAAGGAAATGTTGACCTATGGTAGTAAAAAACTCCAATGTGAGGTGTTCGAAGTACCAACTCGCTGGAGTGGTCTTTGATATGCAAATCACTTCTCATGATTGCCTCTTCTTCTACCATGGGTGGCCACTGCGATGCTCTGATTGGCTGAGCCAATACTCAGCTGACAACAGTCAATGTTTGCGTGGATGGTTTAAACATTACGTTACAGTATAGGAAGGCGCATGCATTGGCCAGTGTCATAGGCTCCTAGTACTAATACAGATGTGGAAAGCTTTCTACAGATACTGTGTATACCAGATAAACTGGTATACACCAAGGTAACTTCTCACACTCTATAAATCTGGTAGAGTAGCTAGAGAGACAAAAAACTTATCTAGATAGGGATTGCATAAGAAACAAGAAAGTCTTGTAGAAATCCATGTTTACAGGAGAACAAAATGAAGTTAATCTGAATGTGTGCATTATGTCCAGAAAACAGGAAAATATACTTATCAAAATCGCCATAGAAACCCAATACTCTTCTTGTTCTCCTACATGTAGTTACGCATGTGCATAAAAATTGTAGTCCTACGTGAAACTTTTCTTGATTACAAAAATGGTAAATCTGTCAAAGCCCATAAATCTCATCAGCAATAAAGTCACAGAAACCCCGTATACAAGAAATTGTTGCCCAGCATGGAGGGTTAATTTCTAGAGGACATGTTTACTACAAAAAACAAACTGAAGTTTACATAATTGAAAAATGTTGGAATTGAAAGTCTATCAATTAAAATCATTAAAAAACATTCACAAAGCCTATAATACTAGAATCAATAAAACAGTTCAAACTTCCATCAGTAGGCCCTTTGTAGATGTACACAAGCGAAAAGAAATATAAAAAAAAAACACAAACCAAAGATAACTTTCTATTGCTGTATGCTGGAGATCCATGTATGATTGTCATTATACAGGAGCTAAAAAAAAAGCTTAACCTGCCATCTGAGAATGTGCATTTACACACCATACCTTAAACCAGGTAACAAAAAAAAAGTCAAACCTTCAATACATGCGTGATAGCTCAATACACAGGGGCTAAAAAAAAAGCTTAACCTTCCATACAAGTATGTGCATTTACACACCATACCTTAGACTAGAGAGCTAAACCAAAAAGCCTAGCTTTCAATCAACAATTGAGATCCCATTATACATGTACAGGATTTAAAAGAAAAAGCTTATCCTTCAACCCATGTATGAGAGCCCATTCCACAGGAGCTAAAAAAAGAAAGCTTAACCGGACACCAAGACCTTACTTTGTACAGGCAAGCTAGAAACTTCTGGTGCATTTCAGGCAGCTTCATTTCAGCATAATGGGCACATGGCTAGCCTTGAAAATGTTATATATCCGAGAAATCTTGATATGGTGGTGCTCCAAGTCTTCAGACGCCGACTGATACAATGTGATAAGTATGTCAAAATGCCAGACATGTAGTATGTTATCTTAGTATGTTATCTTACAGTAATAAAATGTGTAAGTTTGCCTTTTAACGTTCCCAAAGCATAGCATATTTATTACAGGCATTGTAAGTCCTCCTTCATACAAGATCAAACATGTAAGTGGCCATCTTCCACTCACTTGGTTTGTACTTTGTACATGTGTGTAGGGGTGCCAGCCAGCAGGGGAACAGGACGGGGTCAGTAATGGGCTGTCTCCCACTACCCCGATTCTCCTGCTGGTTGGGACAGCACTACTGGCTGTGTCGTTGCTTTTGTATGTATGAAGTTTCATTTTTCAAACTGAACAATGCTTTATCTTGTTTCATATATATACTGATGTATTTTTGGGGATTGGACTATGAAGTACATGTTTCCTATATATTGTTCTCTCAGTAAAGGCCTTGTGGGAAGATCAGTTTCATTGTAAATTGACCGAGCTACCGTTGATAAATAAAAATATTATTATTATAAACGATACATGTACACACATGTAAGACGCAAAAGTGTACATATTTTCCTTCTTTTTTAAAGATTTCACTTTGAGAACTAACGGAGATAAGCTTTACAAAAAATATTATTCAAAATGAAATTCGTAACTTTCACAAAAGATTGAGTTTTTTCAAACAATTTGGCAAAGTTCAGTTTCCAAGCCATTTTCATACAACCTATCAATAGATACAGTTGTTAAGTTATACCCAAAGTTGTTATACCCAAAGAGCAGCCATATCCATTCCTTAAATGTTACCTTTCTTAAAGATGGCATAAAAAGAGTGGCAAAGAACTGTGGAATCTGCTCCCGAATGGCCTGATATTCATCCAATAGTGACTGAAAATAAAACCATTCCTTTATTGGAGCAACATGTTTTGGAATCCACACATATATATATATATATATGTATATATATATATATATATATATATATATATATATATATGTACATGTAGATTCTGGAAACAATTTATTTCAGGACATAATAAACACGTGTTTAACAACAACAATATTGTTAAATTCAATCCTTTTTGAGATCATTAATTTATTTCAGTATATTTATTTTACTTACATGGGCATCCATGGAGTTCATGGGTGGAGAAATATGTGCAAAGCCCAAGAAACAAAGCAAAGCCAAGACAAATATAAAACGAAGCAGAAAAACCGAATCAGAACAGTCGTGATCATTGTGCTACTGTGCACCAGCTGTGAGGTGCTTTATGGTTGCTGTTCAGTACAGTATGTCAATTTCATGTCACTGGCAACACTGCACTCATAATGCAGGGAAACAATTTGGTGGGGGTGGGTGGGTTGTGACTCGTTGGTTCTCAACTGTTATCTAGCATTATCTTACAATCAGCTGGTTGTGGTTCTTGCGCAGACTGTTCTTGGTGATGAGCAGCACTTTGATGGCGTCTGGGATCTCTAGGTTCAGTTTCCTCATGTACTCTGACTCACGGATCAGCTCGTAGATGTATGGGTCAAGGTTCACCAGCAGTTCCTTGTTTCCCGGCTTACGCACTAGTACAGGGGAGCGCAAAGCTGACAGACACCAAACAAAAAGATAATCAATTCAAAATTGACAAAATTACACAGAATTTTATTCCAGGCTGGGTTCAAACCCTTTCTATAAAATGTTGAGGCTTGACAGCTGGTAACACAAATGTAACCCACTATAAGGAATGGAACAATGCAAAAGTAATACCAACCTGTTGTTGTTGATATAGTTTACTTTTGCATAATTATGGCTTGTTACACATTTTGAGCCAGCGAGTTATTTAATATACAATGACATGAAATATAATTAAACTACAGATTTTATTTGATAAAACTTTGCATTGAACCTGACTCAAACATTTTATAGTTTCACGGCTCCACTTGAAATGGCAGATATGACTGACCAAAGACTTGATGAACAGCTCAGCGGTTTCATGTTAACAGTTACATTCTATACACATGGAGTGTGTACCACTAACTGGCACAAGGATTCCTTGCGATCCAATTTGCTGTAAAAACAGTGCACCCAGTCATACGTGCATGTACAGTAAAAGTTAAATCTCAAACTTTAACTGCAAATAACTCTTCTAATACTACGCATAGATATAAAGATCAAATACGCCATATGAGACAAAATGCTACCTGAGTAAGAACAGTGGTGTCTTACTTTCATGCTTTGCCACTTCCACACACTGAATCCAGCCTCTGTAATACAACATCTCATATTCAGTCAGAATGCGAGCAATCCTGTTGTATGAGCGGATGATCTTCTTGGCATCTTCAGACTTTAAAATTGTCGGGTGTTTCTGTAAGTGACAAAGCGTCATACAAAGGCACAGTTTGTTTTTGTCTGATACCTTGCAAAATGGAATTTCTTTAAAAGAAAGTTCAGACTTTTAAATGTTAATGAGATGAATTTTGACAACAGAGACAACTTCCAATGTTACCCATTCAACGGGATGAACAAAATCTTACTAGACAATTGGAGGATAAAAAACAAGAGTCATAATATGATACCCTTGCTTTTCTCATGAACTACATAATAAAGAAAATTTCCAACTTATCCATAAAATGACAGTGTCTGTGAGGTATAGCTTGGGTAAAAATGGAGAACTGTGGTGTTGTAAAATGGACAAATGACCAAACGGAGGTATTTTTTGGAGGTTCATGTACATGTATGCTTTACACTGACAATCTGTTACAATAGTGACTGGCTGTATATAAAGATTATTTATTGTATGTTGCAGAGATACTATACTCTACAGTTTTAAAAAAATCTCTGTGAGGAGTTCAGACACCAGATCTTTGATATGCTAATAGCAACTTCTGCATGGGTGTAGAAACCAACTTCATTGCTATCTTTTATATGCTAATAACAACCAGCTGACTAGCTCTCAGTGTACCAAAAGTGAAGACTCTTAATTATCAGAAGCCTGTGAAATTGTAATCTGGCTACTACATGATTAAGCTTAGGTAGATCATGGATTAACGTGAACTGATATGGATGCACTTACATTGCAGTTTAACACAGATTTGAGTCGTACGTTGACATTATATGGTGAAGCTTACAGGTACAGAGAATTTTATTTTCATTCTTGGTGTTACTTGTTTAGAGAAGGCAGAGTAGTTCTTACAAATGCATAAGGCTCAAAAAACAACATGTTTTAAGCTAAATATGCTACAAGAGTCATCTTCTATCATGATTTAACAGCTTGTTCTAAGTTTTTGTCTGCACAGCGTTTATTATTTTCCCACTCTATAAGTGACTTCAGCATGTTCACATATGAAGCAAACAGTGATTTGTGTGGAATTATGGTGTGGGTGTTTTCCCTCACCATGAACACTGTCATTGGCTCCTCTATCCTGTGGTATAGCTGTCGTGACCAGTAGATTTTACCAGCAACAGGGGGGAGGTTTCTGTGTAATGGAGGGTCTTCTCTGTACCTCTGGTATTGCTGCAACAAAATCACACGCAGGCTCCTTAACGCTCTACATGTACATAAAGTAAATAATCAGTAAAGTTCTTTTTTATCCTAATTCAATGTTACCAAGATGTCTATTTAGAAAGCAGCAATCAACACATGAAACAAGCGGATGGACACTTAAGCCAATAAGACTTTATTTTCTCTTTGTTAAGCACCGTCTGTATAACCCTAATCCCCTCCACCCACTGCCCTTATATTTATGCTTTTTATTGTTAAAAAAAAGAAAAAAAAAAAAAGAAATAACGTTGTGTATTGTCTGTTTGAATAATTAAATGTTGTTTCACGAAATCTTTTTGGGTGTATTTTTTCAAGTTCAGAGTAGTGAGTCACTGAGCTGTTCGTATCATGGCGGGCAATGTCTCTGTCCTTGAGAACTGGTCTAGTTATCAGATGATGTATGGTATCATGGCTGTGTTCATAGTTTTGTATATTTCAGACTTAAACTATATCTTACAAAACTTTACCTAAGAGTTTTTCTCTGTAATAGAAAAAAAATACCTCTCCTCCCCACCACCACATCATTTTTTAAAAAAAAGTGCCTCAGTGTGATGATGATTTATTATTCTTTTTTCATCCATTTTGCTACTATTAAATGATCTGAATCTCCCCATCAGAGAACACAGAATAAGGACATCTACCTTTTTGATTTTATCAATTTCAGCACCAAACTGTTTCAGGATAGTGGAATACTTTTCTTCAACATGGAGACTTGGAATGTTAAGCTTCTCAAATCTGTCAAATGTAAAGAAAAAAAGAACGTTGTCAATGCTTATGGGGTGCTTACTGCTGAAATAAAGATATTATTATATTGTAAAGTAATTTCAACCCCATATGTGGATAAAGTAGGAATGTAATCAGTTAATCTAATCTGCCAGCAGATAACCTGTGTTCCCAACACATGGACAGGCAGTAATTCAAAGGAAGGGAGACAACTCTGGTATCTATGTCTTTTGTTGGTTTACCCAACCACATTCTCCCCAAAGTAATTTAGTCAAGATTACGGCCAAGAATGCACCTTTTGAAGAGGCTTTAGGCCCTAACATATGGGGCTAATTCATAATGTTTTATACTTAACTCCTAACGATACTGTGACATTTAGAGGTGAACAATACCTCACTCTCAGTTTCATACAAAGAGAGATAAAAAGACTCACAATATGCAGTTAAGTGTGCTTCCATACTCTTCTGCAGTAGTGTATATGTTTCTCACTGAAAATTCAGTTTTCCTATTATTTCTAAATTCTGAGGACCTTTGCTTGCCAAACTAGGAAAGTTGAGTGTTGGTTTTTATACCTGAAGATAAGATCCAGGGCTTGGAGGATGGACTTCACCTTGTTAAAACAGGTTGTCATGAACAGCTTGATGTTACTCTGCAAGGAAAAATATTACAGGGATTGAGTTGACATCATAAATAAAAAGTGTTGTAATTTTTCTGACTGATATAAAATAAATGTATTCTGAAATTAAAAACCCATTCTGAAAGTTTTGCTTTTGCCATTTATTTAATTTCAATTAAGATCAAACCAACTATTTTAAAATAATAGTCCAGAAAATTGTCCGTAAAAGAGCATAATGGTCATAATATTCTTGAAAACATGCAAACTGAATGCCAGGAAACTCAAACCTGACCTGTAATTTGTCATGGTGAAGCTGCATAATGAGATTCAGTTCAATAAAAAAAAACTGGAAAATTGTTTTGTGACTAACTGGATGACTGAGACTGACAGACAAGGGGTAACCCTACAGTTCCCACCAGCTCCAGTTCCTTAACAAGAACAAGTGTATAGCTCTTTTTAAGTGTTTAAACTTAATTCCTCTCACTGCATCTTAAAACAGTAATCACAGTAAAATCATTCCACCAACCTCCAAGTCCTGCATTTGATTGCAGAAGTCATCATAATCATTGTCAAACTCCATTTTGCGCTGGTCAAGGACATCGTAAGGTTTCTTCTGGATGGTGCTTGTGATCTGGTTAAACCTAGCGGCAAAGCTATCAATACCCTCCACCTTGGACTCTGACAGTGTGGAGAATGTCTCCAGATGGTTCAGAAAAGAAATCACCTGCAAACAAAGAGAAGTGGACATACTGCACTGCCTTAAAGTTTGGCCCAACAAAATCCACTTTTCAGAAGCACGTATAGCCCCCTTTAATAAAGTGTTATTTTGTTTTTTCATATTTTTAGTATTGGTGCTTTCAACAATTAGGTTTTTCTGATAACAAATTAATCACACTTCACAAAAACCTCTTCAGTGGCCCAGCCTATTAAGTGCACGAATCAATCAGAATCAAACAAAATGTGTTACTATAAAAAAGCTAAATTTCAGGTAAAATACAATAATTCAAATTCGTTCATGAAGACACGTGAAAAGGTGAATTATATTCATTAAAAAAAAAAGCAAGAAGTCATTTTGTCTCTAAGGTCAAAATAATAACCTTAGCGTACTTTAGTGAAGTAAGGTCATTATTTGATCCTAATTCACACCACAAAACATTTTATAAACATTGGACTATATTTGAAGCAGTTTTAGCACAAAAACCAAAGCATGACAGATGGACAGGCAGGCAGATCAAAATAAACACCCCACACTATTAAACAATATACATATATAATTTTTCTTGTTTTATCTGTTTCATACCAACACATAATTTTCTTCCCATTAGTTAAATTTATGTTATTGTAAACCAGTTGCTTCTACGTACGTAAACAAAAACAATAATATAAGCACTGTGCTTACTTTTGTCCCATAATCCAAACAAAGTACGTTCAAAACAAATATCCCTCACTTATGCTGATCAAAGTGTAGGGCAAGAAGAATGATAATATGATCACTGTAATATACCACAGCTATATGAGGTTCAAATAGAGTCGGCTGTGCCAAAAAATGTAACAAAAAAACATGTTACAGTATCTCATTTTGCATAGAAAAGTATGGCGCTAGCTCACCTTTTCTAATCTTTTGCAGAAGGTGTCAAATTTACCAAAGATATACATCTCTGAGAACTCAAATGCCTTTTCTCCTGGGGTGGTCTCCGTCTTCTCTTTGGTCCTCCTGAAGGCTTCCTTGTACTCCTGGTAGAGGCGAGTGCAGTTCAGTAGCTTCCCGATCACTTCCTTACGTGGCTGTTCCCATACCTTCACCATACCATCTTCTGTGATGTAACTCTTACAGGCTGTCACCATCTGGTTTGTCACCTACATGCCACAGAGATAACATGCAATCTTGGTATGGTTGTATCACATGTACAACCTACAACAACAAGTGTGCTGGACAAACACAAACCCATCTGCAGATTTAACAGCTTTGCATGTAAGAAACTCAGAAATATAGTCATTTAATTGCTGTTTTCACCTGGTTACTTTATTCGATTAAAATAGGCCCAGTTCAAAAAAGAATGTAAATATGAACCTATACACACTAAAATGAAATAACTGTCTGATGTGCTTTGATTTCTATACTGTTCAATTCCCTGAAACTTACTATTTCCAGACAACTGAAGTGGAAATCAAGAATTTGATTGTAATTAACAGCCCCAGGAACCAAGTTGACCTCAATATGAACATTTGTACCAAACATGAAATACTTATCTACTGCAATCATGTCACTGAAATTTGCTATTTTCAGTTTATTTCCCTTAAAAACAGAAACATTATCAAAACAGATGTAGTTTAAATAGAAACCTAGTTTACCTCAATATGAGCCTGCATACCAAATATGAAATTTTTATATGAGGCGGTTTGCTTTATATTGTATTCATGTTGTTCATACAGGCATAAAAACAAAAGGGAGGAAGGATGGACATTGTGACATCGTTATTCCCTTTGGCATATTATGGTGATGGAACCAAAAGTGTCCTCTATAATACTTAATCCATCTTGGTTTCAGTTTCATTGATATTTTATACCAAGCTACATTTAAAGCTGTAGGCAATACTACACTACATGTAGGTATTATGCTGTGTAAGATAGTACATACATTGTATCCTCTCAAATTTACATGTGCCATGCAACCATTTTAAAATCTTTCACTTTCAAATTCAACTACCGGTAAGTTAGAGCCAGTTTCAAACAGAATACCAGGAACCTCAAAACAAGTAGTTTATAAACAGATATGCAAAGGAGTGTTTAATTAGTTCTGAATCAGTTCCTCTCCAAACTGCATGTACCTTTATGAAGAGTGAGGTCATTCTTTCTGAAGTGTTGTAGTATCTGGAGATGTTGTGAACCATTCGTATGGCATTTACAAGTCCTCCAAGACAATCAATCATCCCAACCTACAATAGTATGGTGTAATTGGATATGAAAATATATTGGATATATCACTCATCTTTCACAGTGAATTTATATGTATATGTATTTCATATTTCAGAGTAAGAGCGAATTGACAGACACAGCAATAGGGGAGTTTTAAGTTCAAACTCTTTTATCGCTAAATGTATACAGTCAAGTCCTACTGTATCGTGTAACCTTAAAAATTTTAGGCAACTATTTCTGATCACATTTACTGCAACATGGAAGTCTGAAAAAAGTTATTTAGAGTAGATGAACGATGAAGAAAATTGAAAAGCTAAACATGAGAAGTTCCTACAGGAAAGAGGTGTCATTGATGCCTCTGGAACACAGTGAGACAGGTCATCGGGTAAATTACTGTCAACGATGTTTGCCTAAAATTTTTCACAAATCACTTGATACAGTAGGACAGTTTTAATCTTCAACGCCAAAAAAAAAACTTCCTACTCAAATCTCCCGTTATAAAACCATTTTGTGATACATTAACACTGTGCCCATAATAGCATTTATACTAACACTCTTAGCTTTTTTGAACGATTCTGTACAGATGTATTCCAAACCAATACATTCGTGTCTTTAAATTGTGTTTCACTGACCCTGTTTACATATAGAACCACAGCACTTCGACACATAAACGACAGTCATAGTGGATGTGGATTCAGGCACTCCGCTAGTGAGAGATTCAGATTAATACTGAGCTGTAGCACGTATATTCATTTCATACTATTACACTGATTTTTAACACAGCACAGTTTTGTAACAGGTTGGATTTCTGCGAAACTCACAGGGTCAGATCTGTACAGTGGCTCACAGAACTTCTCCAGAGTATACAGGAACTTCACATTGTCTTTGGCTTCATTAGCGTAATCAGTGATCCTTCTGTCCAGTTCCTTCCAGCGCTATCATCAACAACAACATATCATGATTAAACCTTAATTAGAATACCTAAGAGTGATATGACTGATGTGTATTTCGCTGCACTCGTCTAACTGAAAACTTGAAACTTGGCTCACAAAACAGACGCAGCATGTGTGTAATTGGAATGACTTCTCAGGTCATATTTCGATACAGAACCACTATAAAGATGATTTTACATTGTCAGGTAACTTATTACAACTATTATGCCTCCCTGTTCACACATTTGGTGTTGTGTAGCACATTTTTGGTAACTAGCATTTTACATTTTCAGATATTATTTTTACAAATTTAGATGATAAATAATATTTTGAGGAAATTATTTTACAATTTTGGGTGATTTCACATTTTCAGGTGATTTTACACTTTCATGACATTGGTGGCTGGAGATGGATAACCCACACAAGGTTTGATTGAATCTGAAACAAAGCAAGTACTTGTATTGCAGCTGACAGGCACACTTGGAGTAAGCACTGCGCTGTACCAATACCTAAAGCATTGTCGGTAGAGTATGTGAAAACATAGATGTATATAAGTAAACTGGCAAGTATCATATTTTATTGTGGTATCATACAAGATGGGGACCACTGAATAAATGAGAAATACTGTCACAGGCAAACATTTTTTATTGTACACAGAACAATACCGGTAACTGAAAACACAACGCAATAAACAATTACTATGCTATTAAATATACTCCAACCACTGTTCACCAGGAAAAAAGATTGATGTAACTACATATAAATGTTTTAACAGCACATAAGTGGGGCTTTACATGTTTGCCCACTTCCTGTTATTATATCACAGGCTGATGTAATATCTAAAAATATCTGATAAAATATCTGCTGATAATATGTCTATTTTTATTACCGACATATTTATTATAAATGTTTTATTTGATGTAATTACAATTTCATATGACTATGGTATTCTCACAGTTTTGTATTTGTTCTTTTTCTCAGGCTGAAATGTCACTGGGTTGGAAAGCTGTACTACTATTACTTTCTGCCTTCCCTACATACAAACATACATACAAACCCTACATACACTTTTCATCAGAATACATGTATATGTACAGAGCAGCACTAAGAGTTTTGGCTGACCTTGAGAAGCTTGGACTTTGCCACATTAAGAATGGTTAGAGTCATGCGACACTTGTGGCTCTTGACTTCTTCCAGGAGAGAGCTGAAGCGCGCCTGGAGCTGCCTCCAGTGGTCAAGCTCAGCGTGAGGACCTGTGTCATCAGCCTCCTTCCTCATCTGGTCACTCTTAGCCAACAGCTGTCACAATACAAAAACTCCCAGGTTATACTGTAACACAGTATGACTACACTTAACAGGGGAATATTAGCCAGGGTATAACAAAAGGAAAAGCAATGAATAATAATTATATTTGTTTATTTAATTCATGTTTTACACCATACTCAAGAATATTTTCACTTATATGCCGGATACACTTATTCAGCATTAAGGCTGGAAGAAACAGAGCAGAGCCCAGGGAAAACCCACAGCCCTCTGTACATTGCCTGCAGTTAGACCTTCCGAAGTATGACTGGAGAAAAAGTCAGAATAATGATTACAAGTGTAATGGTATCGAAACAGAATATAATTATGAGCGCATGAAAGTGATGCAATTACAATGTCAAACATTAGTAAACATCTCGTCACCAGGTTTTTTTCGATGGGCCGGAACTCGATTATAAAGGGTACTCACATCTGTTTGTCCACACAGTCGAAACAGGATACAAGCGTGTACTCTACCAACCATAAAGCATCAAAAAGTGTTTCAATTGTTTGAGGTACTGTTACTCAATAAGCACGCAACTGTTTACATACTGCCTGGGTGTAGCAGGCATGCTGTCATGCTGTACATACATGTAAGGCAAACATGGAAGAGACAATTGGCTCACCTGCTCTATCTGCTTACACCAGGTTGTAGCCAGATCCTCTAGTGCCAGGACAATGTCTGGGTTAGCAGCAGCCTCAATACAGTCAGGAGCACTTTTAATTTCACTCAGGTCTACCTTGTCAGACTCACAGTTCTCCAGTGTTACTCCCTGGTCACTGTTGATCTGAGCACCTACAAATGTCATTCTCAGTCTTATTAACTATGTACATGTATAAGCAATGGGGACCTGGCAAACACCCAGCAGGACTCCGGCAGCATGTTATAGAGGTCAAACATTCTTTTCCCATGAAAGACAAAATAAAGTCATAGCACAAATTTATCTTATTGTTATCTTATTTGATTGGTGTTTTACGCCATACTCAAGAATATTTCACTTATACGACGACAGCCAGCAATATGGTGGGAGGCAGTACAAATTGAATGAATGAATGAATGCTTTACAATTAATGTCATACTTCTGAATTTTTCAGCCATATGACAATGAGGAGTTGTTAGGTGTGTGTACTTATAATGTGTCTTCTTGTGGTACCGCGAGTCCATGCCGCCGAAGTGCTGCCGTCACTAAAGTGTCATGCCAAAGACACCAGACATGACACCCCAACCAGTCACATTATACTGACTCCGGGCCAACCAGTCCTGTTTCCTTGCTCTAACCTCTCAGTGATGAGCGCCAAGGGATCCCGGCTCTCCCGACTTCACGAATTAAAATCATTATGGATGCTGTGCTCCAATATATTTATAATGTAACAATGGCTCGAAGCATGTCTTACTTCACACTAACTACATCTCACGGGATTACAAATATGACACTTCTCCACTGCATGTATATATATCTTAGATGACTTTTAAGATTTGCTGCTTGCAGGGTACAAATACAATACACTGAAATGTTGTTTGGTTTTACCTGTCGTGTGCAAAGGATAGTGAATTTTATTAGTCGTCTCTCCAGAATTTTATCTGCACCTGTTTTCACAACATTTTTCTGGAACACTCACAAAATTATTGTGCGACTGTTTTGGTTCTAATTGTTTGCAATAATGAGGAGGTGGCATATTTTTTAATCCCATGCAGGGTTCACCAGTGTGAAGAGCAACTGTTCCATCAAGAATGGATTGTAGCCTAATGTCTACACCGTTACAATGTATCAGTTTCTATTGTTACATCGTACTGTCTTTAATGTGACGTCATCATCATGAAATGGGGAAGGAACATCTGAAGTCAATAAAATGACAATAAGGTCTTGCTCCAGGGCTTATGACAGGTCCCCATTGCAAATCATAACTGAAACCACAGCATCAGTATGCTGCGTCTTTGGGTTCTTATCATAAACAGGCCATGTTTTCATAGACAATATGATTAGCCAGGTTAGTTATTTTTAGTTTTCAGGATCATCAGGAAGATTTAACCTCCCGGGTTTCAGTTTCAGTTTCCTCTTGCCAAGAAACTATGCACTTTTACTCACAGTTTACGTAAAATCTTCCAGAAGGCCATCGTCATGGAAAAATGACAACGTGCTCACACACACAACTATCACAATTGTTGGAAATAGCTCTAATATGTATCTTAAAAATACATTAGTTATCTCCTCTGAAAAAAATCTTGCAGACATGAGCACATGCCAAGTTGCCAAAAAGATGGGGCTGATATACATGTCTAACATGGATTTTAACGCTCTAATTATCTCAACACCCGATTACATGTAACGTCCTTACCTGTCATCAGGTATCTCACAATATGCAATGTTTAAAACATGATTTCTTATCTGTCACATGTGACAGATTTTATTCAACCTGTCAAAAGCAAATTTTACCTGTTCGTAACATGCTGTATTCTTATATGCAGTTTTCACATTATGTTAGTATGAAAACAGAGTGACACACCAGTGCAAATGACCCCGAAATAGTAAAAATATAATACACTAAACTGTGTCAACACAACACACTGTCTGAATATGGTGCATACAAACTAAACTGACTATATCCATGCAAGACGCCTAGCTTGCATAGATGCATGAATATCTACATGTATGCATACATCAAATACTTCTATATAAAACTAACCATAGGATTCTTTAAACATGCAAATTTAAAAACACTGCCTTTAATAACATGATGTTAAACATGCATTCTGGAAGT
The DNA here is from genome assembly GCF_032854445.1 of Liolophura sinensis. Classification (NCBI taxonomy): domain Eukaryota; kingdom Metazoa; phylum Mollusca; class Polyplacophora; order Chitonida; family Chitonidae; genus Liolophura; species Liolophura sinensis. Next base: position 18,622,418 of record NC_088306.1, read on the forward strand.
GTTGCTTTTACAATACATGTCCCTTACTGGACTGCAATACAGTGTATGTCAGAGTTCAAAACATGCAAAATAGGTCAGAATTTTGTTAAAAATTGATTGAACTGTGCATGCATGTGCTGGAAATTGATCGTGACTGGTCATGGTGTCATACGTACCACATTTCAATTCATTACAAATTCTGTGATTAGACAGATGGGCCAGATACTAAAACTATTTGGCCAGCAACCCACAGATGGTTGTGGGTTCCCACTGGCCTCTGCCATAATGTTGGCTGCCGTCGAATAAGTGAAATACTCTTGAGTACGGTGTAAAACACCAATCAAATAAATAAATAAAACTATTTGCAAACATATTTATAAGGAATTAAAAAATCATGTTATCCATATTTATCATTCACAATCTAACTTGAACTCTAAGAGAGTAAAAAGTATTGTCATTATGAAATGCTATTAGACATTTGTATCCTATTTTACTACAGTCAAAATGCTGAATATGTGGAAGATATTATTACTGTGTCTGCACAATTCAAATAACATGTATACCACAGAATGTTTCTGCTTGAATCCTTTCAGGACTTACACTTCAAATAATCTGTGAAATAATCATAGCTGTCCAGGAAGTTTTTCTTGGCTTTTCTTCCCTGAGCAGTCTCATTGAGCTGACCCCAGTTGGACAGTGAGTGAAGCGCTGGGCGAAACACTTTGATCAGGACAGTCTGTAGGCCGGAGATGAGGCCATCTGAGGAATCTACATAACCAAATATCACCTCCTGCAACATCAAGGACAACTCATGATTAGGTATGACCTTAGTGATCAGCACTATTACATCTACCAGCAAAAAAGTAAGAATCTTACAGTGTTATTAATATGGACAGGAAGTGATTATTAAACTGTTTATCAAAGATACTTCTCTTGGTTTAATCCCAGTCCCACTGTTCTATAATGATTGGTGCATGGTAAAATAAAGAGATGGACAGCTCTTGTAGGGCCATTTACATGTAGGTGGTCTTACAGCAGATCCATTGGATATCACTAAATCTAGAAGGCCTTACAGAAGGTCCATTGAATACCACTTACATACCAATTGCCTTCCACCAAAGTGACAGGCATATAAAATGCTTTCCCGCTGTGGGAGAAAACCTATGTGTCACATGTAGGAAAGTTCTGTAGTTTATATGTAGTACCTCTGGTAATGTTTGGTGACATATAAAGATTTACAACAATATGTTGGGGAAAGACAAGTGGTCTTCGACTATATGAAGACTGCTAGTGCAAATAGCCCCAAGAGCACAATATACAGCTTACTGTCGTTGGTGAGAGGTAATCTAGAGGTGGCCAGCATTATCGTAGGAAACCGGACAGAAACCAAAGGAAACCCACGGCCATCTGCAAGTTGTTCACAGTTGCCTTCCCACATACCAGACAAAGCTGGTGTCTGCATTGGCGAGATGCTCCTGGGTCACTGCTCCAAGCTGGCATAGTCAGTTTATAGGTTGCAGGACAAGATATTACAACAGAGATCTATTGACAGATGAACAGTTGGAAACATTGCAGGCAAAGAGCAATCCCAAGTGAGGCTTCATGCAAAGTACCAGCCATACATAAAATCGTAGTCCAATGCAAGACATCACACAGAAACCAAATACCAAACAGACAAATCGGGTGGGCAAATTCCAAACCTGATCAAGGTTTCATGACAATTAAGGTACCCACTGTTATAATCTGAGATTAATCAAAAATGTTTGAGCCAACTAAACTGTCATACGGACAGATGGACCGACAAGCTGAAAACAGTGTACTCCCTTATATAAACTGTATAACAGTAACACTAGCAGTCCTTAACTGTCAGATATGGCAAATCTCACATCTTTTGAACAAAAATAATGGGTTATATATATGGTCACTATTGTAAAATGCCAAAATGGCAGTTTTCCCCAAAAGTGAGAATTTAAAGAAGACTGGAAATTTTATACTGTTCATTTTCATAAACATGCATACAGTTTACACCCATGCTGATTTCTGCCTTTATAAAGACAGACAGACAGATGCAACATAAAATATGGCAGCATAGGAAATTGACATACCACATTCAGGTGTATAATGAACATCTCACATTACAAGTAAAGCAAAAGCATGTTAAAGTTAAAGGAAAATAATAGCCCAATTTTGTACATCTATATAAAGAGCCAATGGGGTACCATTTTCACCCATGGGCATTATACACAACTGTAATTATTTACAGGTCTTTGCACCAGAGTGAGTGTCAGTCTTCTATTTCCTGACTCCACCTAAATTATTCATTTAATTTTGATGTACAATTTTGTTCATGTGAGTTTTCAGTCAATAACAATCGCAGTTATACATGTAGGTGCAGCAAATTTATTTGAAGCAGGATGAACATACAACTGCTTTATCATATACCTGACAAATCTCGATCCTTAACTTAAAGCAACAGCCCAAAGTCCATAAATTACAACAATGTATTATCAAAAAGTGTCAAGAGGCAAACAACAAGCGTGTATTAAATCGTGTATTCACACTTACATCTGCTATCTTGACAGGTGTTAGGGCGATTTCTGGTTTGGCCCTGATAAAATACAAACACTTCCCTGTCAGAGGTTGATGTCTCCCGTCTGTGACAATAAGGCGAGGAATAACAGACCCTCGTAGTACACCGTGGATTACTCTCCCACATTCTGAAACACCAATACCAACATGAACAATTAATAACTATAGTATACCTTACAGGTATAAATTAACCACACAATTTTTCCACACCTAAAAGGTGAACACAATGATCCTGCTTTCATGTAAGGGCTGGTCAATTTGGCAGATCCACTCCATTTTATCAAAACTTTTTCACTTTAAAAATGTTTTACCCCGTGCAGTGGAAGAAAGTATAACACCTAAAGTGGAAAGATGTTTATCTTGTTCTTGTCATCATCACAGACATTCTATCTCTGCTACTGATTTCATTATGCTTCCATATAAAGAATAAATTTCATTTAAATCAAACCATTTTGACACTTTTTTACCTTCTAAAGGGGGCATGGGGAGGTCTTGATAAAAGAACAGTATACACTTAGAACCACCAGCAACAAAAAACTGCTCCATGGACCTCAAATGCTGAAAAAAAAAATATATATATATCTTACAGGACTGTTCAAACTCTACTTCCAACTTCTACCTCCAAGTATGTATGCTAAAAGATAAAACAATTTTAGAGGAGCATTTCAGATAATCCTGCAGATACCTCTGTAATATTATAATAAAGACAACTTATAACAGCCATCTGTTATCTGGTTTCCTTCTTCCTTTTTACCAATACAAAGTATGAGATGAATACTTCTTTGTGATACAGATTGAGCTGTCCCACTTTTTTACTACTTTCAGTGACTCTGTCCTCACAAATTTGACACTTTCCAAGTGATCCATTGTGAAATTCTAGCTTACAACATGAAACTTTAGCAACTTGTGGCAAATTTGCAGAACAAAAAAGCTGCACGGTTCTCTCCCCCTTACGATGTTGTTGATATATTGGCCTCAGCATACCAAGAACCCACGAGTTTGTATTAAAGAAATTACCTGTTCTGAGTCTAGAACAAACTCCTCTACCACTTGCATTTCTAAATTCAAGTGATCAGCAATTATTGCATAAAGATGCCTTTGCAAGGGGTCTATTCTTCCCCGTCTCTGTTCTCTGTTCTCCTTGGCTCTTGCCTGTAACAGATGTCAAAAGCAAGCGCATAATCAGATCAAAATTCACTGGAATATGTTATGATCAACATATATAGTGTGGAAAAGGTAAAATCTCAAATTTAATACATGTATGTCTTCAGAATACTCAGCTGCAAACAATATTCCTGCATGAGAGAGATCAATCAGTAGTTATTACATTAATGAATGTAACATATCTCTAAAATCTATCATATAGCAGTAGTAAATTTACATATAAAAAATCAATTAACTGTGAGCAAAGTTTGCTCAAATTAAAAACACCCAAACAGCTGCTGTGACATGTAGGTTGTCAAGGCTCAAACAGATTTCTTCCCAATCAATCAGCTTTGACATTCTCTGATAACGAGGATAAAATAGAACTAAACACTTGTGGGCACCTTGACATTGAAATAATTCATTATTTTAGAATTATTATGTGCACTAATACAGAGTCACATGTATTCTGGTTGTAAATATATTGTTTACAACAAAAATGAAAGCTTTAATGTGACATCAATCATCAACAGCACCCAATATTATCAAAATCATTTTATATCAAGCCCAACTTAGAATTTAAATACATCAATTTCACTCAGTCAAGAAAGTTAGTGCAGGTGTTTTAGATGTAGTTTTCTATCATTGTCTTCTACAAGGTGTGCCTGAGTATGTAAACACCCATGAAATAAATAAATAAATAAACTGTCATTTAGTCACATGTAGTTACATGCGCAAAACAAAAGATGATATTTGTAAATGTGTTAAAAACATAAATTTAAATCTTGAAGACTACATTTACATAACTGTCATATATGGCCACATACCTGTCTTTCTCTCAATGTTTCTACGCCTACAACATTCCCAACAGTGCTCCTGCGTTTACGTGCAGCAGAGAACAACGCTGATGAGAAATTTTCAGTGATACCATCCTTAATATCTCCTAACAATGGAGACCCACCCCTCTCAGTTGGCCAGCCTTGCTTAGATGCTCGTCGTACAGCATCCCTAAAACTTAAAGCAAAGGACCAATGCAAATTTACAATGCAGGGATAAGTAACTGAAATTGTATGTGTGTTAAGTGACTGACTGATTAATTTACTGATTAGTGTTAGATCGCAACATTAGATATATGAACACTTGCATTCAAAGCACAACTGAGACACAAACATGTAGTTTGGTTATCCACAACTTAAAAACCAGCATGGTACACAATTTGGATACTGATTTCATTACTTTGATAGCTTAGAACATTCCTTGCCTCCTTCCATCATCACTGAAAACTAACGACGGCTTCTCTTTGCGCGATTCCATCATAATTTTTGTACTTCATATAGTGTCTTAGTCCTTTAGTGGTTTGTGTTAAATGTGGTCTGCGGAATTGGCCTTGCAATTACTGGCCTAGAATTTTCCATTTTGGTTGCAGGGATCAAAACGTTCCATATTTTTCAGCTCTTCAAAGTGATGACATCAATAAACAGTGCTGTCATCCAATATGATGTAAAGCTGTCTAATGTATTAATGTTTTTTACATTTAGCTAAAACAACATGGAAGTGGATAAAATATAACAAAAACATTTATCATTTATGACCAAATGCAATAATAGCAGTCAGGTTTGTGGGTGGAGGAAACCAGAGTACTTGGTGCAAATCACTGACCTTCACCAGGCACCAGACAAAGCTCTGACTTAAAGGCTGGCCTCACAACTAAAATGATACCACTACACATGGAAGTGAAATGTTCTCGAGCATAATGCAGAACGTCAGTCACACTACGGTACCATTTACTTTAATAGTAGCAGGACTACTAGATTTAGGCTGGGCTTTAAACACACTTCTGAACATCCAGCCCCACAATCCAGTCAGTGCTGAACAATAGCAGATGGAAAGAAAAATTAAATTAAACTGCACATAAAGCTGTATTCCAAGAGACTGGACGTCATGGGCATGGAAAAACCAACTCATTAACCGATTTCATGCCCTTGAAATTGAAACAGATAAAGCACTCCAGACCATGGAGACAGAATAGAAGTAGGCATAACTCTCTAGCTTCAAAGCGTTCAATTTTGTTTCTGATACCACAACTGTTGACCTTCAAAGTGTTCAAGATATGTTTCTGACACTGCCTCTGACAGAGCTTGAGAAGATTGAATGTACGTTTCTCACACCATGAGCAGCACCATCTGTTGTGACAGGAGATAACAGCTGACTTACACTTGGTCAGGCCTCTGCGCAATCTGTAAGAAGACTGTGGCAGTCATGCAGCCAAGGCATGTGTTTGGACTGGGCTTAAGAGAGGTCTCTTAATCTCAGGTTTGGATAAATACTTAAGTCTAGCTTGTCTCGAGCTGCAGACAATGAATAAAAGTTTGTATACTGCCGTTTGTGACAAAGAAAAGACCAGAGCTCTGTCGTCTTGATATTGGAATCACAAAACAAAACAGAAAATATGTATCATAAATTTTCTTTGAAAATCATGTGAAATGATTAATGATTATGGTGTTTTAATTTGAATCCTGTATGTCATCCATGCACTAATAAACAATTAAAATTTCCAGGATTACAAATCTTGCCTGATGGCAGCCCTCACAATTCACAATTTTGCCTCAGCCAAAAAAAAAAAGCTGAGGCAAAACAATAATTCCCTGGCAAAAATAAACTTACCTCAGCAATAATATTTAAGATAAATACAAACACATAAATTCAGTGTTGACTGTTGGCTAGTACTGGTTTACTCGGAGGTTTTGCTTTGTGTCGTCCATGACCATAGGACGGCTTGGCGATGAATTGACGATTTGGACACATGGTCAATCACATTACCTTTCTTGATACTGTAGGTACCTCAAACCAAATTGTTGGAAATTTGTGAAATAAAATTACGGTTTCTTGAATTCAGTGAAAACTTCTTACAGTGAAAGTCCCATTAAATTTTGCATGCTACTGAAAGAACTGAACCATCGTCGGCCAATTTACATTCAATACAATCAATCCCTCATCCATCCACAGTCTTTTTCTTCACCACTGCGTGTAAAACTTCCAATTCTGACAGCCATGCGGTGTGTCACATGGCGTGAGATCTCACGCCATGTGATGTCATTTTTCAATGGGATACCGGCAAAAATATAAAATGGGATGTATTAAGTCAATTCAGTGATGCTGCACATTCCACTGCAGCGTCAACAGGGTGACGTCACAGTGGATAGACCAAATACATCACAGTTCAAACCACAACACGCAACATGTTTCGCGCCTCGCAACAAAAGATTTGTGACGTACAGGTCCTATGTCACATAGCGCCATCTTGTGTGAGAGGAAAATCTGCAGGTAACCCATTGGCTCATCCCTGTACTGAGCATTGTACTATTTTTTAGACCATCACCGGATACCGCCCCCCCCCCCCCCAGGTACGATAGTGTAGAGGCATTTAGGGCATAATGATAACTAAAACAACATTTTATACTGTAACTAAAGTTAAATCAAATTTTATTTAACAACATCAGGGCCGAAGATTTTGTGATCAAATTTTTGAGGTTAGAATGGCACACCCCTCAGCAATTTTTTTGCCATGGCAAAGCGATCATACTTCGGCATTCACCTCAGCAATTGCCGATTGCCGAGGTGAATTAAGTGGGTTTAATGGGTACTAAATATAATTTATTTATCAAATATGCTTGCTGTGTAAGACTTAAATCTGGTAATTTACATGTTTATTTGTGACTGATGCATGCTTACTGGCTTATCTACTTGGGACCAAGGTCATGGTACTGGTCACTATTTTATTCATTGATATCAATTGCGGAATTTGTGGTCAACTCTGAGAGCATTAAATGGATTATGTATGTATGTACATATATGCCTAGGTTTTTATTTCGTATTTAACAAGTCATTAGGAGTGTTTGCATACACTCTGTATTCTTAAGGCAGGGCGAGTCCATGGTGCCAAAGTGCTGCCACTGAAGTATCTTGCCAATACATATACTGACACTGGGCCACCAGGTTCTCTTTCCTTGCTATAAGCTCACATTGCTGAGCACTTGGACAGGTGTAATCCCCTCCTCCCAAGTATCACACACTGTGCCACACTAGGACAGTAATCACAGAACCTCACTATTCTTCTAACATATCTGAATTACTGAAGATGGATAGTGCACTTTACTGACGAATATCATCACAGCCCTGTCTTGCTCCACAAGCTTACTTTGAATACATCTGTACTTCCTGTGCTGGCCTCAATATGTAGGTAGGTGTTCCTATGTGTCATCACTAGTAAATCCACACAAGCATAAAACTGGTGGAAATGAGATCAATTTCAACTCAAACAGCCATGTTTGAGTGTATACTCCTCTCAGTGCTTACAAGGCAGATAACTCCATTTCTGGTATAGCTTTACATGACTGACACGACTACTTTGTACAGAAATCTTATTAGTAATAGATGTTAATTATGGGTATATGTAAGGTCATTACTGGTGAGACTGATCCTAAAAAAAATGCCCATGTGTGTCAAAAGGATACGACTGTGAGTATGGACAGACACATTATTAGTACAGTGTATTAAGGCCAGCACAGGAAGTAGGCCTACAAAGGTGTTCAAGGTAAGCTTATGAAACAAGACAGGGCTGTGATAGTGTGACATGCAATTATAGCCCTACAGAGCCAACTACTTCTGATAACTCTGAATTTTGGCTGTTTCGAATCAAATTAATGTGAAGTGTTATACACTTTCCATTTTATTCTTCTGACTGGCCTTATCTTTTTTTTCGACGAGTTGAGCGTGCCATGCTTGTTCCGATGTACGTTTAGGTGAAATTCTATACTTAGAGGCTCTTGTTTTCTTCTTTTGAAGAAAGCTCCTTCTCTGAGCGAGTTGTCGCAAACGTACTGAAGGCTTAGACATCAAAGCAGGGCAAGACAGCATGAAGTCTTTGAAGATCAATCCCGGCCGAGTTGTCTCCTTCTGTTGTACTTCCAAGTTTAGAGTGAACATGTCAATAATTAAGCATGGATGAGTCATTTATCAACACGTTACTGAGGTGTTCCATAAATTATGTCATTAATCTAAAAGACCGGTTATACTGTACAAACCTTTTCGACATGATGACAAGTATTTCCTGTGTCAATCTCGATGACAAGAAAAAAAAGTACAATCCATTGAGAAAGTCAATTCAGGCACGACAGATGCCTGCGAAACTATAACTTGCAGCAGCTTGAAGACATCAGTGTGGCTACTAGCTATCAACTATTATTGCAGGTTTGGACATTCAATGTGACAAATCCGTGAACTTCCTGCAGCATCGGTTTTCCGATCACAATTCAGTCAGAACACGCTTGGCATAAGTTGTCCTTGCGCGACGAAATTTAGTTCTTAGCGTGACAAGACACCAAGAATAACCTGTAGAATAGTTATGGTTAACAAGTTTAATATAAGAACTGTATACGGAAAACAGATGGCTACTGGGCAAACACCCATAGGAATACTCGAAAGCTGGACAAGATGAATTATAAGGTCAAGACAAGAGGTCATTCCATACATAGGCCTAGCAGACGGCTAGAACGCCGACGTTTCGGTGAGATTTTGACTGATGAGTATTGCGATGTTTGATACTTTTCATGTTTCTAGATGCGCTTGTCTATTGCCACTGGGTGGGTCATGTCAACATTCAATATTCAAACATCGTTGACAGTGATAACGTACATGTTAATTTGTTTTCTGTTTGCGGGTCTGTTATTCTCGATCATTTGCCCTGACGTCATGGGTGTTATAGTCTGACGTCATCAGTTGTAAATCCACTGATTTGTGCATTCAGAACGCCTCGGGAGTTTCCGATCAGCCGTCAATGAGAATTTATTTATTATTTATTTCTTTGATTGATGTTTTACGCCATACTCAAGAATATTTCACTTATACGACGGCGGCCAGCATTATGGTGGGTGGAAACAGGGCACAGCCCGAGGGAAACCCACGACCATCCGCAGGTTACTGGAAGACCTTCCCACTTACGGCCGGAGAGGAAGCCAGCATGAACTGGCTGGACTTGAACTCACAGCGACCGCATTGGTGAGAGGCTCCTGGGTCATTACGCTACGCTAGCGCGCTAACCGACTGAGCCACGGAGCACCCCCCCCCCCCCCGTCAATGAGAAACCCGTTCGTACTACGTCTTTTTTTTTATAGAATGTATTTAGGTTTTGTGCATAATAAGAAAGAAAATTTGTAACGTACGTATTTTAAATAGAGATTTAGCTATAAATAATAGATGTTCATATATGATTTCAATCGTAATCATAAGTAATGCCAATGCGAGTACAATGTTATTGCTATTATTGTTTTTTTGTAGCTCTTCAAACATAAAGGGGCCTATATGGTAGACAAAAATGCATTTTTTTTTTTGAAAATAAAAGAATATTTTGAAGATAAGACAAAACCTAGATTACATTTAATGGGATTTTAAACACAAGTAAGACTACAAACGGTGTATTGTAGTCTTAATTGTGTATATATAATGTGTATACCGATTAATTAAATGCATGAAGTAGTCCTATGACAAGACAGTTGTAATGGGTGAAATATATTTATAATATGTTATATATTTACAATAACATATAATGAATAAAGTACAAGGAAGGCTAGAAGATTAATATATAGGCCTACACTGCCCTAATTAAACCCGCTAAAAACGTTTGGCTTTTTCCACAAGACAACAATATCCCACACATTAAGTTCATACTGTAAGGTGATTTGTGTTACTCTAAATGGGTAGAGTAGGTAAATTCCCTGGGCACGAAATGACGAAATGACGCATAACCGACGCCTTACCCTTATTAATTCCTCTTAGGTTATATTGCATAGCTGTATAGCTCCACATTCTTAAGTGTTAAATGTCTTTCAAAACGTGGTAACTCCTCAAATCTCTGTAGGCCTATAAGTGTTAAATGTAGAGCTATATACATGCACATTTACCGGTATATGCTGTTTATTAATCAAATCTTTCTTATTTATTTTTTTTATTTTTATTCAAAGCCTTTACTCAGTTTGTTTCTTTTTCACCAATACAACAGCATCCAATTTTATGACTGAAATAGCATATACCGATACCCAGCAAACCTCCTGACAAAGCCGCAACACTAATGAACCGAGAGCGGGATTCGAACACTCGATCAACTGTACTGGTCTTAGTTACACATGCGGTGTAAAGCCAATGCTTATTGCGCCTGTCAGCAACACGCAGTGCTCAAAAGGTATTTGGAGAAACGACAGACATCCAAAAGACACCGTGCAGAGACAATTCTTTTTTTGTTAAATAAGCAAACCGTTTTTATACACGCACTCCAATATATATTTTCAACTTCCATATGTCTAAAGAACAAATACAAATTTGACTCCATATGACATGAATGGAAAAACACACAATGTATATGTTGCGCCTACGAGCCTCCCTTCCCAAACATAGAATACTTTAATAACTATGTTTTCTTTTCTTAAAAAAAAAAAAAAAATTCTGACGGGTTACATTTTTGTCCATTAAGCGGAAGAAATCCATTCCGGATTACTTCTTAATTTGGTGTCAGGAACGGATTAACTCATTATTAAAAACGCATTTTCAAGATTGGATTTATGTGTTACATTGACGTAAATGCAATTCGTCATCACTCACGGAATGAATTTAAGGGAAGTTTTTTTTTTTAGGGTTTTTTATCCTCACAGCAACGCAGAATTTTCACTGGTCTAATTATTACAGTGACGGAAATTAAATGTATATCGTGAACATATTCCCTGACGATTTTGTGCCCATAAAAGAACACATACAATTTGATTTGTGAATAAAACGAAAGCACAAGAAAAAATATTAGTCGCATTTAGAGAACATACACATTTCAATAGTAAAGCCACTGTCATTTGTAACTTGTAATTTTTTACATCTTGTTTACGACTACATATACATGAGCACATTCATAGCCCCAAGCATGTAGTTTCACCGTAGATCAGCGTGCCGTGACCTCCAATAGATGACTGTTGATTAGCCTGTTATATGACCTCGAGCAGTCTATCGCGGATCAGCGCGCCATGACCTCCTGCAAACGGGTATGTATAGCTTAGCGTGCCATTCCCTCCAGCAAACGGGTGTGTATAGATTAGCGTGCCATTACCTCCAGCAAACCGGTGTGTATAGATTAGCGTGCCATGAGCTCCAGCAAACCGGTGTGTATAGATTAGCGTGCCATGACCTCCAGAAAACGGGTGTATATAGATTAGCGTGCCAGCACCTCCAGCAAACGGGTGTGTATAGATTAGCGTGCCAGTACCTCCAGCAAACGGGTGTATATAGATTAGTGTGCCATGACCACCAGCAGACGACTGTAGATCAGACTGTTCTATGACCTCCAGCAGACAACTGCAGATCAGCGTGCCATGACCTCCAGCAAACGGTTCCAGAAGATCCGTTCGTCACCCGGGTCATTGGCCGGCCACAGCAGGAATGTAATGTGATTCCAAAGGTTCAGCAGCGACCGTGGCATTTCCGACACGGGAATCTCTTCCATCATGATCACAATAATGGCGTTTTCATAACCATCTCTCACCATGCGCATGCCCGTCATTTGAATTTCAAATTCACACCAATCGCTTTTCAGGAACGACTTGTTGATGACTAGGATAACTTTGCGACTGTTGTTCACGGCGTCCACTATGTTTTGCTGAATACTGACACCCACCGGGAAGTCTCGATCATGGAGACAGATCGTGTAGTTGTTTTCATCTTCCAGAAATTGTCGCAGAACAATGCAAGCCCATCGGTAACTGAAGTAATTATACGCTACGAAGGCATCGTATCGGTATTGTTCATTTGTCACTTCTTCAACGACAGAACCTCTCCTGCATTTTGTCAGAACCCAATATTTGATATTCCACCTGTAACGGTAGGCAAATATTCCTAGAACAATTACCACGGCCATCAGACTCGAGCCAACTGTGGAAAATGTCAACCAAAAGTTGCTGACACAAGATACTTCCATGTTCTTAAGCTTTGATTTGAGGCTACCAATATCCACGAACGTTCCATTTCCTAGACTGCACGTTAATGTCAAACGTGCTTCAACATTGGCTGAGCCGTCTAGAAGCCATCGCACAAAACTGACGGTGTTACAAGTGCAGAGGAGGGGGTTACGGTTCAGTGAAACTCTGACAGCATCTTTTGAGTGGGATGAATTGTCAGCGGTCAACCAGTCCATTTGTGCGCGTGACAAAGATGAAATCACATTGGATGACAAGTCCAAGAATGTCAACGAGACCAAATCATAGATGGACTCTGGTATATGGATCAGCTTATTGTTTGACAGGATCAAGGTTTCTAAACTTTGCAGCGGACTGAAGATGAATCTGCTTAGTGTTGTAAAATCGTTACTCGAGAGATCGAGGGTTTTCAGATGTTTCAAACTTTTGAAGATGACAGCATCTAAATCATAGCGAAAGCCAATGTCCAGTCTACAATTTCTGGCCACCAAAACCTGAAGTGAGGTAAAATAACTGAAGAATCTTGGAGATAACACAGCACAGTTCCATTTGGATATGTTCAGCACTTTCAAGTTCTCCAGACCGGATACGACAAAGGAACAACCATTGAATCCGTCATATGACAGATCAAGAACTTCCACATTTTTTCCATTAGTAAAGTTTACATCCTTATCACTTCTAATCGAACCGGCTAGAAAACTAGCATTCAAAACTACCAAAGATGGAGGCACCACCAGATTTAATTGAAAAGCAGAGGTCTCCGTCAACACAAGATCGCTGTCCTCTGTCACAGTAAACGCATAATCTCTTCCTGGACTGATATTTAAATACTTTAACCTTGTGAAGTGCATCATGCCAATTGCTGCTAAGAAGCTAGTAGCGACTGGCAGATAATTGTTTCCAAAGTTAAATGTTTCTAGACACTCGGGGTACTGGAATCGGCTGAAGACATCTATTCCCACATGGATTATGGCATTTTTGCTCAAGTCCAGGTGACGAACACAAATAGTCGCCAAGTGAGCCGTGTTATTTGCAGTGAGAGCCAAGGTTCCTGGGTCCCTGCTGAACCCTTTGTCAGAATTTGTATTTGTGATTGTCAGATATGTCATATGGCGATGGCGCAGGTCCACAAGAGCTGATAGGGCACTGGGTAGCGATTTTGTTCTCAGATTTAGACTTGTCACGTGCGGAAAATGCTTCAAAGTCCCTTCCTCTAAACTCTGGCATCTCAACACCAATGACTGAATTGATAAGTTGGCAAACGCAGCAAATGTGTCTGGTCTGAGGCTGCTTCCAAATTCCCAACAGTAAACGGACAGACTTTTAAGCTGAGACATGCTCATGACGCCCGGTCCAAATGAAACATTGTGCAACGGCTCGTCAATAGTCAACTCCTTCAGTGATATCAGGCTGCTGAATATCTCGTCTGGAAACTGATACGCACGGGATGAATAGCCTGGGCTATTTTCATCCATATTTAGGATCTCTAGCTTTTGTGTAGGATGAAATACTGTGGGTGGATAGGATTCATACTCCAGCACAAATCGGTTGTTGCTTAGATCCAGGAAGCGTAGTTGTGATAATCCCTCGAACGCTGATGGTTCTAACCTCACAAGTTTGTTGTGATTTAAACTCAGTGATATAAGCCTGCTGAGAATTCGAAAGGATCCATTGGTTATCGTCTCCAGAAGATTCCAACTCAAATCCAGGCTTTCTGTTGTTGATGAGATATTTGTAGGTACGGTCCGCAGTCCTTTGTTGTGGAGATCAACATGGTTGTCCCCATACACCGCGTTAAGAAGAACGGTTCCCAACAGAAATGCGTACACTTCCATAGTTGTTTTGGGTGCTAAGGGAAAAGTTGGCAGTGTTTCTACAAGGAGATGGAGTCGTTTAGCCGTTAGACGCCTGGGTAGATCTGCAGATTGTCTACTTCATGTACTATATGGTCTCTACAAATAACACTGGTTGTAAATTTGAAATGTTTGTACAAGCGTTACACATCCTTCAACTAGGCAGTAACTCGTCAGTGACACACCGACATACAGCTGTATTTTGTCATATACACGATCAAGTGTGCTTCCTTGATACCTCATAATGAGATAGTACTAGAATGACCCGCTATATTTATATCTGACAGAGGAATGACGTGTGTGATTTTATGTGGTTATATGTTAAAGGTGGTGACAAATCAGCATTTCGAGTTTTTTTAGATTTATTTATTTATTTGATTAATGTTTTACGCCGTACTCAAGAATAATTCACTTATACGACGGCGGCCAGCATTAGGGTAGGTGGAAACCGGGCACAGCCCAGGGGGACATGCGTCGAAACAGGCATTCATATATCAGCCGTCAAAAAAGATGAAGGTTTAACAAACGCGACATGTATTCTGCATTCGGAGTGTCTTTTCTTTTGGTTTAACTCAGGTTAAGCTACGGGACTTCTAAACTAAGCAGATCTCGGCATCCAGCGGATGACGAGATTTAATCGCATGACCTCTTCGTCTGATACAAGAACAACTTTTAAATGAGAAGGCCGAAGAAAAATGATGGTCGATCCGGTTTCCACCTGCGGAAACGGAGAAGCGGAGAACAGTTTTTAATGATGTTTGAAAGACGCAAGACATGTTTTTGACGAATGAGTGAAATCAGTGTTAAAATCGTGTACCATTATAAAAAATGTATCATAGATGAGCTTTGATTGCGACTGTTCATACATTCAACATGGTTATCGAATTCAACACGATGAATATAAATCCCCTACCCTCTATGGACTTAAATGAAGTCAAATGATTTTTATGTTTTATGTTATGTTATACGACACACAGCACACAAATAAGGGGAGAACTTGACACAAAGAAAGCTGGAATCTGAACAATCAAAGCTGGATTTGAACAGCGGAGCTGCATTTAAACTGTATTGGCCAAAAAAGCCTATGAAAAACTGTTAGCTCATAATTGTCCGGATCGGTACATATTTAATTTGTGGCATACCGGAAGTGTATTTAAGTAACTTTTAAATCTCTGTGTGTGTTCCATTGCATCAATGCTATGGATTATTTAACATTTTGTGTACATTCGGAATTTGGAAATACAGATAAGTGTAGTCACGAGTGGTCATTACCTCAAGTAGGCTTATTACGACTTATAACGACCAGTTGTATCACAGCGATTGCCCATTATCATATATAATAGGGGCATGAAGTCTAATTTTTCTGTCTCTGTATGACATCGAGGAGTCATTCGGTGTGGGTTCATATACTGTCTTCTTGTAGCAGGACGAGTCCATGACGCCAAAGTGCTGCTCCCACTGAAGTATCATGCCGAAGACACCAGATATGACACCCCACCCAGTCACATTATACTGACACCGGGCCAACCCATCATGTTTCCTTGCTTTAAGATCTCAGTGCTGCTAGGCAGCAGCAACAGCCATTTTCAAAGTCTTTGGTATGATCCGGCCCGGGTCTCCCGACTCAGAGGCGGACGCTCTAACCTCATAACTACTGTCACTCATTCTACCGATAATAATACACCGTGATAAAATATGAAATAAACTTAAAAATATGTTTTATCACCGTGAGTCAAAATATTAGCCTAGGACACATATGACTGCAACCATGAACAGGATGAATATCGCAAAACAGATGCAAGCTATTGACAATACCAGTAGGACATATAAACAGAGAGAAATTATTGAAATACTGTTTTTACAGTAACCGTATTTTTACATTTTCCATCGTTAATTGTTTTGGTTTTTTTGTGGGAGGGGGGGGGGGTGGGTGGGTGGTACAATGGTAAATGGTAAAATTGCGTAAAATTGTCAGTTTACCTGTGTGAAAGAAGAATATATTTGCATGTTTACGGCAGTATAGCAGTTACTGATTCTTATAC
This sequence comes from Liolophura sinensis, assembly GCF_032854445.1. Taxonomy (NCBI): domain Eukaryota; kingdom Metazoa; phylum Mollusca; class Polyplacophora; order Chitonida; family Chitonidae; genus Liolophura; species Liolophura sinensis. The sequence goes on from NC_088306.1 coordinate 18,639,032, forward strand.
ATTTCAATGCTGAGAGATACGGAAGTAAAGAACAAAAGAGCGTAGTACGCCACGCTTTCTCTATGTGATTCCTCATTTACGCACTCTTATACACTGGTGCTTATAATCACGGAAACAGCCGATCTCATGTTTTAATTTATAGACCTTTGTGCCGCAATGCATTCTGATAATTTAAGAAATAATGGATTGGTTTATGCATATATGCTGGGAAGCGGACTAGCCCGCTGCATAAGGACTAGACAAAAAATCCCTTGTTTCTGTTTTAACACATACAAAATATAGCACATTTTTTAAGTTGTAGCATTTTTCATTAATTCCTTTCCACCAAGGTTTCATTTCAAAAGAGAAGCGGTCATCAGTTTTCAGTGATGTTGAACAAACGCCGGGAATGTCCCAGGAGAATGAATGAAATGAGTTTCCAAATCGTGTGTCATGCTTGTGAATTGTCGATAATTAAAATATGTATCTCAGTTGCGCTTTGATTGCAACTGTTCATATATCAAGTATGGCGATCTAAGTCAACACGATATCTATACAACCCCTAGTCATGGGGTAACCGGAATTAGACACATTTATGAAGCTCAGTGCCAAGGGGTTCATTTTTACTTACAGCAGAGTTATACTCATTGTAAAACGTAAGAAGCCTAGGGAGTGGGTGTTTGATGAAATAACCTAGGCACACTAGTTTTTGCACTAATGACCTTGATTTAAATAGTCACATAACACACAGGATCTAACAAGTGCTACAATGTGAGACATATTACATGTTTTGATACATTGCTGTTCAGGTAATAACCCAGTCAAAGGACTCATTTCCATGTTCCTCACAGTCAAGCTTTTAACAACAATTGCCGGACTCACTTCCATACGTCTCACACCCCAGGTCCCAACGACTGTAATTGTCGGATTCACTTCCATATTTCTCACGGCCCAGGTTTCAACATCTGTAATTGCCAGATTCACTTCCATATTTCTCACGGCCCAGGTTTCAACATCTGTAATTGCCAGATTCACTTCCATATTTCTGACAGCCCAGGTTTCAACATCTGATACAGTAATTGACAGACTCGCTTCCATATTTCTCACAGCCCAGGTTTCAACATCTGTAATTGCTGGATTAACTTCCGTATTTCTGACAGCCCAGGTTTCAACATCCGTAATTGCCGGGTTCATTTCCATATTTCTGACAGCCCAGGTTTCAACATCTGACACAGTAATTGACAGACTCACTTTCATATTTCTCACAGCCCAGGTTTCAACAACTGTAATTGCCGGATTCACTTCCATATTTCTGACAGCCCAGGCTTCAACATCCGTAATTGCCGGATTCATTTCCATATTTCTGACAGCCCAGGTTTCAACATCTGATACAGTAATTGACAGACTCACTTCCATATTTCTCACAGCCCAGGTTCCAACAACTGCGATTGCCGGATTCACTTCCATATTTCTGACAGCCCAGGTTTCAACATCCGTAATTGCCGGATTCACTTCCATATTTCTGACAGCCCAGGTTTCAACATCTGATACTGTAATTGACAGACTCACTTCCATATTTCTCACAGCCCAGGTTCCAACAACTGCGATTGCCGGATTCACTTCCATACTTCTCCCAACCCAGGTTCCAACAACTGCTATCGGCGGAGTGCCTTTGCACTATAAATTGCAGTTAACATTGCTGCATTTTATTACCAAATTGTGCTTAAACCACGGTGCTAAGGTGCGTGTAATTTGCGACTTTTTATGCATGTACATGAACAGTTAGAATAAAACCCGAAAGGAGGTAAATTGAAAAGATGCGGTATTTCACCAGTTAGGCTACGTGTGACCATTTGCCGGTTATCACACCGTCGCCGCGTCTCTGATTTTTCCCTCTATGCTTTACGTCTTAATTATATTCACTTCCATACTTCTTACAGCTCAGGTTCCATTAACTGCACATAGCCGAGTTGACTTCCATATTTCTCATAACTGCAATTTTTGACCACACGTTCATATTATTCCTCAACGTCAATTTATTTGCTTATTTGAATCGTGTTTTACACCGCAGTCAAGAATATTTCACTTATACGCCAGCGGCCAGCATTATGGTGGGAGGAAACGGAGAAAGGGCCCAGGGGAAACCCACGACCTTCCGTAGGTTGGTGTGAGGCCTACCCACTTAAGACCAGATAGGAAGCCAGCATGAGCTGGACGAACTCACAGCGACCGTATTGGTAAGAGACTCCTGTGTCATTACGCTGGGCTAGCGCGCTAACCAACTAAGCTTCATACATTTAACATGGGCCAGCATGAACTCAGGGTATGACATTGATGAGAATCTTCTGGATCTTTGCGTCACGCTATTCACCAGGCCACGGAGCCCTCCGCCACCCAGCCAAGATTTAAAGGAGCAGAAAGAAAATGATGCAAATATTTGATGATGGAGCGTGAAAAGTTATTTGCAAATGTAGTGATTATTATTATGTAGTTTCGTTTTTTTTTCTGTCAGGGAAAAAGGGTATTTGAAACTATATTTGTATGGTGTGTATTTGGGACCAACTCTTGGTATATTCATTTAGATGATGGGTGTTTTACGCCGTCCTCAAAAACATTTCACTCAATAGACCAAATTTTAGGACAAATCAGCAATTTCTGCTATATGAAATCGACATTGTGTACGACATAAAATTTTTATACTGCCGGGTAAAAGCTTCTTTGTCGTCGTTGGACGGTTATAAATTGTTGTAATCTATGCACCAATGAAAATCTCTCCACATTTGTTCAGTAATCAGGCTTGTAGTACGACGTCTCTTGTCTGTTATTTACGGACCTCCTCCAACCCCTCCTGCGCCTTCTATGTGAATCATACTGCACTAACAGGCAGAATGGGGCTTGCGATTTACCCCCACTTTATGGCAGCTGTGACATGCCATTAGTACATAATTCTCAGATAATTTTATAATCACGTTATTTCTACCAAAACTCAGCTCGGTATAAGTCACTTGCATAAATTTTATTTGTAATTTCATATAAACTGTTTATTCAATGTCGGATTTAATATAATTTTAAAGATTATATCCTTTCATTAAATTGTCACACTTGGTGGCCTTGTGGTTGGGGGTTCGCATTATTGGCGCTTGCTACTTGTGTCCGCATTATTGGCGCTTGCTACTTGTATCCGCATTATTGGCGCTTGCTACTTGTGACATGTTTGGGACGTCATTGACATAATGCTGAATATGCAGTTTTCCCAAGTGATGGTACATGTACGTTAATACATACGAGACAACGTTTCTCACCTTGGCGGAACCAGTTCTCACCTGGTGGGACCAGTTCTCACCTCAGTTCTCACCTGGGAGGAACCAGTTCTCACCTGGGTGAAAGCAGTTCCCATTTGGGTGGAAATCTGTGTGCTTGGAGAATGCCTAACCCCAACATTCCCCAAGAACCCGCTGCACCCAGAGCAGCGCCTTTGCAGCTGAGCCATCGAGGGCTCGTTGTCTTTGATTTTCTGTAGAGTCAAGGTTTTCCTAGATCTGTAAAAAAATTTTTTTTTTAGGGTGTCTGTCTTTGATAAATTATCATCAGTGTTGTTCTTAATTGATGATGATTATTAATGATTATTGGTGCTTCGTTGCCTTATGAATTAATGCAGTAGAATACGTATTTAGAAAGCATCTCTCCAACAGTATTATAATTTCCGGTTTGTGTCGTTCTGCTTGTTACTTTGATTAACTACAATGAATCCGTAGGAGGTATTGTTTGAGCAATAATATTTATACGTGTGTATTGACTGACTGATCGGTTGAATCGTATTTCACGCCGCGTTTAAAAATATTCTAATGGGGGTCTAGCTCACATGATAGAGCGGTCGCTTTGCATGCGAGAGGTACCGGGATCGATGCCCGGGCTTTCCAGTCTTTTTTTTTTTTATTTAAAAAAAAAAAGCTAAACAATAAAAATGTCCGTCCAGAAGAACAGTATGTATGTATGTATGCTTTGAGGCTTTACGCCGAACTTAACAATTTTTTCTATCATATGACGACGAAGAGTCGTTAGGTGTGGGTGCATGTACTGTGTCTTCATGTGGTAGGGCTCATTTCATACCGAAGACACCAGACATGACACCCAACAAAATCACATTATACCAGTCCTGTTTCATTGGTCTAACCTTTCAGTGCTGAGCACCAAGCGCCAAGAGGTAGCCAAAGATTTCTGCTTCCTAAGTTGAGCGTCCAAACAGACATTCGTTAACCATTCATAACTATCATCAACCATAATTTACATTCAGAATTAATAATCGCAGACCAATTTTCAGTTCAACACAATCCATCAAAAAACTAAAATCAGAAGGTTACAAATTTAGTCCTGTTACAACGCTGGAACAAGATAGTAACAATATCCATCATTAAAGATGTTTCAGGTTTTACAAAGGCACGTTGGAATAAGCTGATCTAGGTAATAATTGTTTTTTTTTCTGAGCCTCTGTCACATTTTCTGTTGATCAAAAAAATTCCTCTGAATAACTTATATTTATGGACATTTTCTTATTTAGCGGTTGGGGGTCTCCGTGACCGAGGTGGTAAGCGTTCTAGCGCGGCGCAATGAGCCAAGAGCCTCTCACCAACGCGGTCGCTGTGAGTTCTAGTCCAGCTCATGCTGGCTTGCTCTTGGTTTGCCTCTGCCCGGTTTCCTTCCACCATAATGCTTTCCGCCGTCGTACAGGTGAATATTCTTGAGTGTGCGGCGTAAAACACCAATCAAATAAATCAATATTAAGGGGTTTGAGTGTGGTGTTTGTCATGCCGGCAGTGTGCGTGTTCAAAGATGTTGCTTTCATGCTACCATCAATCGAGAATCGGTGAGATTTTGACTGATGAGTATTGCGATGTTTGATACTTTTCATGTTTCTAGATACGCTTGTCTATTGCTACTGGGTGGGTCATGTCAACATTCAATATTCAAACATCGTTGACAGTGATAACGTACATGTTAATTTGTTTTCTGTTTGCGGGTCTGTTATTCTCGATCATTTGCCCTGACGTCATGGGTGTTATAGTCTGACGTCATCAGTTGTAAATCCACTGATTTGTGCGTTCGGAACGCCTCGGGAGTTTCCGATCAGCCGTCAATGAGAATTTATTTATTATTTATTTCTTTGATTGATGTTTTACGCCATACTCAAGAATATTTCACTTATACGACGGCGGCCAGCATTATGGTGGGTGGAAACAGGGCACAGCCCGAGGGAAACCCACGACCATCCGCAGGTTGCTGGGAGACCTTCCCACTTACGGCCGGAGAGGAAGCCAGCATGAGCTGGACTTGAACTCACAGCGACCGCATTGGTGAGAGGCTCCTGGGTCATTATGCTACGCTAGCGCGCTAACCGACTAAGCCACGCAGCCCCCCCCTCCCCCCCGTCAATGAGAAACCCGTTCGTACTACGTCTTTATTTTTTATAGAATTTATTTAGGTTTTGTGCAATGTTATTGCTATTATTGCTTTTTTGTAGCTCTTCAAACATAAAGGGGGCATATATGTTAGACAAAAATGCATTTTTTCTTGAAAATAAAAGAATATTTTGAAGATAAGACAAAACCTAGATTACATTTAATGGGATTTTAAACACAAGTAAGACTACAAACGGTGTATTGTAGTCTTAATTGTGTATGTATAATGTGTATACCGATTAATTAAATGCATGAAGTAGTCCTATGACAAGACAGTTGTAATGAGTGAAATATATTTATAATATGTTATATATTTACAATAACATATAATGAATGAAGTACAAGGAAGGCTAGAAGATTAATATATAGGCCTACACTGCCCTAATTAAAACCCGCTAAAAACGTTTGGCTTTTTCCACAAGACAACAATATCCCACACATTAAGTTCATACTGTAACGTGATTTGTGTTACTCTAAATGGGTAGAGTAGGTAAATTCCCTGGACACGAAATGACGCATAACCGACGCCTTAACCTTATTAATTCCTCTTAGGTTATATTGCATAGCTGTATAGCTCCACATTCTTAAGTGTGAAAAGTCTTTCAAAACGTGGTAACTCCTCAAATCTCTGTAGGCCTATCAGTGTTAAATGTAGAGCTATATACATGCACATTTACCGGTATATGCTGTTTATTAATCAAATCTTTCTTATTTTTTTTTAAATTTTTATTTAAAGCCTTTACTCAGTTTGTTTCTTTTTCACCAATACAACAGCATCCAATTTTATGACTGAAATAGCATATACCGATACCCAGCAAACCTCCTGACAAAGCCGCAACACTAATGAACCGAGAGCGGGATTCGAACACTCGATCAACTGTACTGGTCGTAGTTACACATGCGGTGTAAAGCCAATGCTTATTGCGCCTGTCAGCAACACGCAGTGCTCAAAAGGTATTTGGAGAAACGACAGACATCCAAAAGACACCGTGCAGAGACAATTCTTTTTTTGTTAAATAAGCAAACCGTTTTTATACACGCACTCCAATATATATTTTCAACTTCCATATGTCTAAAGAACAAATACAAATTTGATTCCATATGACATGAATGGAAAAAACACACAATGTATATGTTGTGCCTACGAGCCTCCCTTCCCAAACATAGAATACTTTAATAACTATGTTTTTTTTTCTTTAAGCGGAAGAAATCCATTCCGGATTACTTCTAATTTGGTGTCAGGAACGGATTAACTCATTATTAAAAACGCATTTTCAAGATTGGATTTATGTGTTACATTGACGGAAATGCAATTCGTCCATCACTCACGGAAATGAATTTAAGGGAAGTTTTTTTTTTAGGGTTTTTTATCCTCACAGCAACGCAGAATTTTCACTGGTCTAATTATTACAGTGACGGAAATTAAATGTATATCGTGAACATATTCCCTGACGATTTGTGCCCATAAAAGAACACATGCAATTTGATTTGTGAATGAAACGAAAGCACAAGAAAAAATATTAGTCGCATTTAGAGAACATACACATTTCAATAGTAAAGCCACTGTCATTTGTAACTTGTAATTTTTTACATCTTGTTTACGACTACATATACATGAGCACATTCATAGCCCCAAGCATGTAGTTTCACTGTAGATCAGCGTGCCGTGACCTCCAATAGATGACTGTTGATTAGCCTGTTATATGACCTCGAGCAGTCTATCGCGATCAGCGCGCCATGACCTCCTGCAAACGGGTATGTATAGATTAGCGTGCCATTCCCTCCAGCAAACGGGTGTGTATAGATTAGCGTGCCATGACCTCCAGCAAACCGTGTGTATAGATTAGCGTGCCATTACCTCCAGAAAACGGGTGTGTATAGATTAGCGTGCCAGTACCTCCAGCAAACGGGTGTGTATAGATTAGCGTGCCAGTACCTCCAGCAAACGGGTGTATATAGATTAGTGTGCCATGACCACCAGCAGACGACTGTAGATCAGACTGTTTCTATGACCTCCAGCAGACAACTGCAGATCAGCGTGCCATGACCTCCAGCAAACGGTTCCAGAAGATCCGTTCGTCACCCGGGTCATTGGCCGGCCACAGCAGAATGTAATGTGATTCCAAAGGTTCAGCAGCGACCGTGGCATTTCCGACACGGGAATCTCTTCCATCAAGATCACAATAATGGCGTTTTCATAACCATCTCTCACCATGCGCATGCCCGTCATTGAATTTCAAATTCACACAATCGCTTTTCAGGAACGACTTGTTGATGACTAGGATAACTTTGCGACTGTTGTTCACGGCGTCCACTATGTTTTGCTGAATACTGACACCCACCGGGAAGTCTCGATCATGGAGACAGATCGTGTAGTTGTTTTCATCTTCCAGAAATTGTCGCAGAACAATGCAAGCCCATCGGTAACTGAAGTAATTATACGCCACGAAGGCATCGTATCGGTATTGTTCATTTGTCACTTCTTCAACGACAGAACCTCTCCTGCATTTTGTCAGAACCCAATATTTGATATTCCATCTGTAACGGTAGGCAAATATTCCTAGAACAATTACCACGGCCATCAGACCCGAGCCAACTGTGGAAAATGTCAACCAAAAGTTGCTGACACAAGATACTTCCATGTTCTTAAGCTTTGATTTGAGGCTACCAATATCCACGAACGTTCCATTTCCTAGACTGCACGTTAATGTCAAACGTGCTTCAACATTGGCAGAACCTTCTACAAGCCATCGCACAAAACTGACGGTGTTACAAGTGCAGAGGAGGGGGTTACGGTTCAGTGAAACTCTGACAGCATCTTTTGAGTGGGATGAATTGTCAGCGGTCAACCAGTCCATTTGTGCGCGTGACAAAGATGAAATCACATTGGATGACAAGTCCAAGAATGTCAACGAGACCAAATCATAGATGGACTCTGGTATATGGATCAGCTTATTGTTTGACAGGATCAAAGTTTCTAAACTTTGCAGCGGGCTGAAGATGAATCTGTTTAGTGTTGTAAAATCGTTACCCGAGAGATCGAGGTTTTTCAGATGTTTCAAATTTGTGAAGATAACAGCATCCAAATCATAGCGAAAGCCAATGTCCAGTCTACAATTTCTGGCCACCAAAACCTGAAGTGAGGTAAAATAGCTGAAGAATCTTGGAGATAACACAGCACAGTTCCATTTGGATATGTTCAGCACTTTCAAGTTCTCCAGACCGGATACGACAAAGGAACAACCATTGAATCCGTCATATGACAGATCAAGAACTTCCACATTTTTTCCATTAGTAAAGTTTACATCCTTATCACTTCTAATCGAACCGGCTAGAAAACTAGCGTTCAAAACTACCAAAGATGGCGGCACCACCAGATTTAATTGAAAAACAGAGGTCTCCGTCAACACAAGATCGCTGTCCTCTGTCACACTAAACGCATAATCTCTTCCTGGACTGATATTTAAATACTTTAACCTTGTGAAGCGTATCACGCCAATTGCTGCTAAGAAGCTAGTAGCGACGGGCAGATAATTGTTTCCAAAGTTAAATGTTTCTAGACATTCGGGGTACTGGAATCGGCTTAAGACGTCTATTCCCACATGGATTATGGCATTTTTGCTCAAGTCCAGGTGACGAACACAAATAGTCGCCAAGTGAGCCGTGTTGTTTGCAGTGAGAGCCAAGGTTCCTGGGTCCCTGCTGAACCCTTTGTCAGAATTTGTATTTGTGATTGTCAGATATGTCATATGGCGATGGCGCAGGTCCACAAGAGCTGATAGGGCACTGGGTAGCGATTTTGTTCTCAGATTTAGACTTGTCACGTGCGGAAAATGCTTCAAAGTCCCTTCCTCTAAACTCTGGCATCTCAACACCAATGACTGAATTGATAAGTTGGCAAACGCAGCAAATGTGTCTGGTCTGAGGCTGCTTCCAAATTCCCAACAGTAAACGGACAGACTTTTAAGCTGAGACATGCTCATGACGCCCGGTCCAAATGAAACATTGTGCAACGGCTCGTCAACAGTCAACTCCTTCAGTGATATCAGGCTGCTGAATATCTCGTCTGGAAACTGATACGCACGGGATGAATAGCCAGGGCTATTTTTATGCATATTTAGGATCTCTAGCTTTTGTGTAGGATGAAATACTGTGGGTGGATAGGATTCATACACCAGCACAAATCGGTTGTTGCTTAGATCCAGGAAGCGTAGTTGTGATAATCCCTCGAACGCTGATGGTTCTAACCTCACAAGTTTGTTGTGATTTAAACTCAGTGATATAAGCCTGCTGAGAATTCGAAAGGATCCATTGGTTATGGTCTCCAGAAGATTCCAACTCAAATCCAGGCTTTCTGTTGTTGATGAGATATTTGTAGGTACGGTCCGCAGTCCTTTGTTGTGGAGATCAACATGGTTGTCCCCATACACCGCGCTAAGAAGAACGGTTCCCAACAGAAATGCGTACACTTCCATAGTTGTTTTGGGTGCTAAGGGAAAAGTTGGCAGTGTTTCTACAAGGAGATGGAGTCGTTTAGCCGTTAGACGCCTGGGTAGATCTGCAGATTGTCTACTTCATGTACTATATGGTCTCTACAAATAACACTGGCTGTAAATTTGAAATGTTTGTACAAGCGTTACACATCCTTCAACTAGGCAGTAACTCGTCAGTGACTCACCGACATACAGCTGTGTGTTGTCATATACACGATCAAGTGTGTTCCCTAAATACCTCATAATGAGATAGTACTAGAATGACCCTCTTTATTTATATCTGACAGAGGAATGACGTGTGTGATTTTATGTGGTTATATGTTAAAGGTGGTGACAAATCAGCATTTCGAGCAATTTTAGATTGATTTATTTATTTATTTATTTGATTAATGTTTTACGCCGTACTCAAGAATAATTCACTTATACGACGGCGGCCAGCATTATGGTAGGTGGAAACCGGGCACAGCCCACGGGAACTGCGTCGAAACAGGCATTCATATATCAGCCGTCAAAAAAGATGAAGGTTTAACAAACGCGACATGGATTCTGCATTCGGAGTGTCTTTTCTTTTGGACTGACCCTGTTGACGTCGCACACAGAACCATTCACCTGCAAATCATGTCAATGGCAGTTATAGTGTGAGGGTGTGTGAAAGCCCATGTGCTTTCGTATTTTATTTATATATTCGTCGACGAAAGGCAGTCGGTAAAATGCCGCGACTGACTGCTGCCGACCGAAATATCGCCATTGGTCGTCTTCAAGCCGGAGAAAGTTTTGGTACTATTGCACGACACCTAAATGTTCACAAAACAACGATATCCCGGCTTTGGAGCCGTTACAACAACTTTAATTCGACCAACGATCGCCCGAGAAGTGGAAGGCCAAGAATCATGACCCCACTTCAAAATCGGTACATCCGGGTCCTTCACCTGCGTAATCGGCATGCCCTACCAACCGTGACTACCACACAAATACACAAATAGGTTTGAGGAGAGTGTCGGCTCAAACGATTAGGAACCGTCTGAAAGAAGCGGGTTTACGTGCCTGTAGACCAGTTGTTGGACGTGTACTACGCCCCTTACATCGACGCCTACGACTCAGGTGGTGCAACAACGTAAGGATATGAACTTTACAAAACTGGAGGCGCATCTGGTTTTCTGATGAATCCCGTTTTCTTTTGACACGTCACGACGGAAGACAGCGTGTGTATAGGAGACGTCATGAACGCTTTGCGCCCATCTGCGTCCGGCAGGTGGACAGATTTGGCGGAGGTAGTGTTATGGTTTGGGAGCCATCACGTACAACCAGAAATCAGACTTGGTGATCGTTCCAGGGAACCTGACAGCCCAACGTTACATCAACCAAGTCTTACAGCCTCACCCTCTCCCGATTATTGACCGACAGACACAGCTTTTTCAACAGGACAAAGCCAGGCGTCATACTGCACGTGCAACAATGAACTTTCTGCAGGATTCCAACGTCAATGTCTTGCCGTGACCCTCTAAATCACCAGACCTCAACCCTATTGAACACCTGTGGGATACTCTTGATCGACACGTGCGTCAACGTCAGCCACCGCCACAGACGCTTCAACAGCTCGCCGTTGCGTTACAGGAGGAGTGGAGGGCCATTCCCCAAGAGAGAATTATGGCGTCTTATCCGTTCTTGTCCAAGGAGATGCCGTGCAGTGATTGCAGCTCGTGGTGGTCATACGAGATACTGAGGAAGACTGAGGAAGGTGAGCAACTGGTGTCTGTGAGATGACTTTTGAAAAGACAGTTTTTAAACATGACCATCTTGATTATTATTCTGCCAAATTTCTGACTTCTGTCTTCAATAAGAAAAAAGTTGTGCCGTCCTAAAACTAAATATTAAAATCTCTAAAATACGGGGGTTGCGTTTCTTTTTGACAGAGTTTAGTTCGTTTCACAGTCTTCGTATGCCTGCCGTAAACCAAGAAGAACGCTCCAGGTCAATAATCGTAAGGCCAATTCCCCAAACCACATATAACACAAATCACCAAAGATGTAAGGGAATATATAAAGTATGAAATAAGACCGGAATCATGCAAAGAGAAGCGGAGAACAGTTTTTAATGTTTGAAAGACGCAAGACATGTTTTTGACGAATGAGTGAAATCGGTGTTCAAATCGTGTACCATTATAAAAAATGTATCATAGATGAGATTTGATTGCGACTGTTCATACATTCAACATGGTTATCGAATTCAACACGATGAATATACAGCCCCTACCCTCTATGGACTTAAATGAAGTCAAATGATTTTTATAATTTTATGTTATGTTATACGACACACAGCACACAAATAAGGGGAGAACTTGACACAAAGAAAGCTGGAATCTGAACAATCAAAGCTGGATTTGAACAGCGGAGCTGCATTTAAACTATATTGTCAAAAAAGCCTATGAAAGACTATAAGCTCATAATTGTCCGGATCGGTACATATTTAATTTGTGGCATACCGGAAGTGTATTTAAGTAACTTTTAAATCTCTGTGTGTGTTTCATTGCATTGATGCTATGGATTATTTAACATTTTGTGTACATTAGGAATTTATAATTACAGATAAGTGTAGTCACGAGTGGTCATTACCTTAAGTAGGCTTATTACGACTTATAAGGACCAATTGTATCACAGCGATTGCCCATTATCATATATAATAGGGGCATAAAGTCTAATGAGTCTCCCGACTCAGAGGCGGACGCTCTAACCTCATAACTACTGTAATTCATTCTACCGATAATAATATACCGTGATAAAATATGAAATAAACTTAAAAATATGTTAGCCTAGGACACATATGACTGCAACCATGAACAGGATGAATATCGCAAAACAGATGCAAGCTATTGATAATACCAGTAGGACATATAAACAGAGAGAAATTATTGAAATACTGTTTTTACAGTAACCGTATTTTTACATTTTCCATCGTTAATTGTTTTGGGGTTTTTTTTGGGGGGGGGGGGGGGGGCTACAATGGTAAATGGTAAAATTGCGTAAAATTGTCAGTTTACCTGTGTGAAAGAAGAATATATTTGCATGTTTACGGCAGTATAACAGTTACTGATTCTTATACATTTCAATGCTGAGAGTTACGGAGGTATTTGTGATTTAGAAATAACAAAAAAAGTAAAGAACAAAAGAGCGTAGTACGCCACGCTCTCTCTATATGATTCCTCATGTACGCACTCTTATACACTGGTGCTTATAATCACGGAAACAGCCGATCTCATGTTTTAATTTATAGACCTTTGTGCCGCAATGCATTCTGATAATTTAAGAAATAATGGATTGGTTTATGCATATATGCTGGGAAGCGGACTAGCCCGCTGCATAAGGACTAGACAAAAAATCCCTTGTTTCTGTTTTAACACATACAAAATATAGCACATTTTTTAAGTTGTAGCATTTTTCATTAATTCCTTTCCACCAAGGTTTCATTTCAAAAGAGAAGCGGTCATCAGTTTTCAGTGATGTTGAACGAACGCCGGGAATGTCCCAGGAGAATGAATGAAATGAGTTTCCAAATCGTGTGTCATGCTTGTGAATTGTCGATAATTAAAATATGTATCTCAGTTGCGCTTTGATTGCAACTGTTCATATATCAAGTATGGCGATCTAAGTCAACACGATATCTATACAACCCCTAGTCATGGGGTAACCGGAATTAGACACATTTATGAAGCTCAGTGCCAAGGGGTTCATTTTTACTTACAGCAGAGTTATACTCATTGTAAAACGTAAGAAGCCTAGGGAGTGGGTGTTTGATGAAATAACCTAGGCACACTAGTTTTTGCACTAATGACGTTGATTTAAATAGTCACATAACACACAGGATCTAACAAATGCTACAATGTGAGATATATTACATGCTTTGATACATTGCTGTTCAGGTAATAACCCAGTCAAAGGACTCATTTCCATGTTCCTCACAGTCAAGCTTTTAACAACAATTGCCGGACTCACTTCCATACGTCTCACACCCCAGGTCCCAACGACTGTAATTGTCGGATTCACTTCCATATTTCTCACGGCCCAGGTTTCAACATCTGTAATTGCCAGATTCTCTTCCATATTTCTCACAGCCCAGGTTTCAACATCTGTAATTGCCAGATTCACTTCCATATTTCTGACAGCCCAGGTTTCAACATCTGATACAGTAATTGACAGACTCACTTCCATATTTCTCACAGCCCAGGTTTCAACATCTGTAATTGCTGGATTCACTTCCGTATTTCTGACAGCCCAGGTTTCAACATCCGTAATTGCCAGATTCACTTCCATATTTCTGACAGCCCAGGTTTCAACATCTGATACAGTAATTGACAGACTCACTTCCATATTTCTCACAGCCCAGGTTTCAACATCTGTAATTGCCGGATTCACTTCCGTATTTCTGACAGCCCAGGTTTCAACATCCGTAATTGCCGGGTTCATTTCCATATTTCTGACAGCCCAGGTTTCAACATTTGATACAGTAATTGACAGACTCACTTTCATATTTCTCACAGCCCAGGTTTCAACAACTGTAATTGCCGGATTCACTTAAATATTTCTGACAGCCCAGGCTTCAACATCCGTAATTGCCGGATTCATTTCCATATTTCTGACAGCCCAGGTTTCAACATCTGATACAGTAATTGACAGACTCACTTCCATATTTCTCACAGCCCAGGTTCCAACAACTGCGATTGCCGGATTCACTTCCATATTTCTGACAGCCCAGGTTTCAACATCTGATACTGTAATTGACAGACTCACTTCCATATTTCTCACAGCCCAGGTTCCAACAACTGCGATTGCCGGATTCACATCCATACTTCTCCCAACCCAGGTTCCAACAACTGCTATCGGCGGAGTCCCTTTGCACTATAAATTGCAGTTAACATTGCTGCATTTTATTACCAAATTGTGCTTAAACCACGGTGCTAAGGGGCGTGTAATTTGCTACTATTTATGCATGTACATGAACAGTTAGAATAAAACCCGAAAGGAGGTAAATTGAAAAGATGCCGTATTTCACCAGTTAGGTTACGTGTGACCATTTGCCGGCTATCACACCGTTCTCTGATTTTTCCCTCTATGCTTTACGTCTTAATTATATTCACTTCCATACTTCTTACAGCTCAGGTTCCATCAACTGCACATAGCCGAGTTGACTTCCATATTTCTCATAACTGCAATTTTTGACCACACGTTCATATTATTCCTCAACGTCAATTTATTTGCTTATTTGAATCGTGTTTTACACCGCAGTCAAGAATATTTCACTTATACGCCAGCGGCCAGCATTATGGTGGGAGGAAACGGAGAAAGGGCCCAGGGGGAACCCACGACCTTCCGTAGGTTGCTGTGAGGCCTACCCACTTAAGACCAGATAGGAAGCCAGCATGAGCTGGACGAACTCACAGCGACCGTATTGTTAAGAGACTCCTGTGTCATTACGCTGGGCTACCGCGCTAACCAACGGAGCTTCATACATTTAACATGGGCCAGCATGAACTCAGGGTATGACATTGATGAGAAGCTCCTGGATCTTTGCGTCACGCTATCCACCAGGCCACGGAGCCCTCCGCCACCCAGCCAAGGTTTAAAGGAGCAGAAAGAAAATGATGCAAATATTTGATGATGGAGCGTGAAAAGTTATTTGCAAATGTAGTGATTATTATTATGTAGTTTCGATTTTTTTCTGTCAGGGGAAAAGGGTATTTGAAACTATATTTGTATGGTGTGTATTTGGGACCAACTCTTGGTATATTCATTTAGATGATGGGTGTTTTACGCCGTCCTCAAAAACATTTCACTCAATAGACCAAATTTTAGGACAAATCAGCAATTTCTGCTATATGAAATCGACTTTATGTACGACATAAAATTTTTATACTGCCGGGAAAAAGCTTCTTTGTCGTCGTTGGACGGTTATAAATTGTTGTAATCTATGCGCCAATGAAAATGTCTCCACATTCGTTCAATAATCAGGCTTGTAGTACGACGTCTCTTGTCTGTTCTTTACTGACCTCCTCCAACCCCTCCTGCGCCTTCTATATGAATCATACTGCACTACCAGGCAGAATGGGGCTGGCGATTTACCCCCACTTTATGGCAGCTGTGACATGCCATTAGTACATAATTCTCAGATAATTTTACAATCACGTTATTTCTACCAAAACTCAGCTCGGTATAAGTCACTTGCATAAATTTTATTTGTAATTTCATATAAACTGTTTATTCAATGTCGGATTTAATATAATTTTAAAGATTATATCCTTTCATTAAATTGTCACACGTGTGGCCTTGTGGTTGGGGGTTCGCATTATTGGCGCTTGCTACTTGTGTCCGCATTATTGGCGCTTGCTACTTGTATCCGCATTATTGGCGCTTGCTACTTGTGACATGTTTGGGACCTCATTGACATAATGCTGAATATGCAGTTTTCCCAAGTGATGATACATGTACGTTAATACTTGAGCGACGTACGAGACAACATTTCTCACCTTGGCGGAACCAGTTCTCACCTGGTGGGACCAGTTCTCACCTCAGTTCTCAACTGGGAGGAACCAGTTCTCACCTGGGTGAAAGCAGTTCCCATTTGGGTGGAAATCTGTGTGCTTGGAGAATGCCTAACCCCAACATTCCCCAAGAACCCGCTGCACCCAGAGCAGCGCCTTTGCAACTGAGCCTTCGAGGGCTCGTTGTCTTTGATTTTCTATAGAGTCAAGGTTTTCCTAGATCTGTAAAAAAATTGTTTTATTAGAGTGTCTGTCTTTGATAAATTATCATCAGTGTTGTTCTTAATTGATGATGATTATTAATGATTATTGGTGCTTCGTTGCCTTATGAATTAATGCAGTAGAATACGTATTTAGAAAGCATCTCTCCAACAGTATTATAATTTCCGGTTTGTGTCGTTCTGCTTGTTACTTTGATTAACTACAATGAATCCGTAGGAGGTATTGTTTGAGCAATAATATTTATACCGTGTGTATTGACTGACTGATTGGTTGAATGGTATTTCACGCCGCGTTTAAAAATATTTCACTTAATTTATTTATTTATTTGCTTGGTGTTTTACGCTGTACTCAAGAATATTTCCCTTATACGACGGCGGCCAGCGTTATGGTGGGAGGAAACCGGGCAGAACCCGGGGGAAACCGACGACCATCTGCATGTTGCTGGAAGACCTTCCCACTTACGGCCGGAGAGGGAGCCAGCATGAGCTGGACTTGAACTCACAGCGACCGCATTGGTGAGAGGCTCCTGGGTCATTACGCTGCGCTAGCGCGCTAACCGACTGAGCCACGGAGGCCCCGTATTTCACTTAAGGCTGTCAGGTTTATCCGTGGAGGAAGCTGGAGTGACCAGTAAAGCACAGAGTGTGGAACTTTTCTAAGCTATGGATTTCCGGCTTCAAGCGGCATCCTACCCAATAGAACTCTTCCGTTTACAAGGGGAATCCTACCTAGTAGAACTTTTTCTGCTACAGTTAGCAACCTACCAAGTAGAACATTTCTGGCCACAAGTAACAACCGACCTAGTAGAACGTTTTCGGTTACACGTGTTGACTTCCTGGTAGAACTTTCTGAGCTACAATTGGCAACTTACCTATTATAACTTTTCGGCTACAAGTGGCGATCTACCTAATAGACATTTTTCTGCTACATGGTCAACCTATCTAGCAGAACTTTTCCGACTAGAAGTGTAACATGCCTTGTAGAACTTTGCGAACTAGAATTGGTAAGCTACCTAGTAGATCCTTTCCGGCTATAGATGGCAATCCACCTTGTAGATCTTTTCCGGCTACAAGTGCAGCCTTGCTCATAGAACTTCCAGAGTTACAACCGGCAACCTGTATGTAGTAAAACTTTTCCAACTACGAGTGACAAGCTAGCTTGTAGAACTTTTCCAGGTACGAACAAGCTAGCGTGTAGAACATAGATACGAGTGGCGCGGTAGCATGTAGAATTTAGGTACGAGTACCAAGCTAGCTTGTAGAACTATTCCAGCTACCAGTTCCAAGCTACCTTCTAGCACTTTTCCTGCCACGAGTGTCAAACTAACACGTAGAACATAGATACGAGTGCCAATCAAGCATGTAGAACTTAGGTACGAGTGGCAAGCTGGCGCGTAGAATTTTTCCGGTGACGAGTGGCTAGCTAGCTTGTAGAACTTTTTCAGCCACGTGTGGCAAGGTAGCAATTCGAACTTTTCCAGCTACGAGTTGCTGTGTAATGTGTAGAACTTTTTCAGCCATAAGTGGCAAGCGGAAATCTAGCGTATAGAACATCCCCTGCTATGGCGGCATGCCAAGCTAGAAAATAAGATTTTTCTGGCGACTATATCTTAAAAGTATTAAAACATCATGAAATCTTTCACCGGTAACAAATGACAAACTACAATGAAGCACATTACTGATTATAAGAATAGGAAGCAAGCATGCAGTAGTTTACTGATTCAGGGTGTCAAGCTACAGTGCGGAGTGTATTTATGATGGTAAGTTATGGAGAGTTTTGGTTTTAAATTATCCATAAGCGGAGAGTTACAAGTGTCATTCCGACAAGATGTCATCGTCTGTCATCATCATCACCTATCATTTGTACAATATTGGAAACCACTATCACTTTCCTTTGTGAATTATAGCGAATCTCGGGAGCTTCCGTGGCCAAAATGGTTAGCTTGCCAGCGCGGTGCAATGGCTTAGGATTCTCTCATCAGTACGTCGCTGTGAATTCAACTACAGCCCATGCTGGCTTCCTCTCCGGCCGTACGTGGGAAGGTCGTTCAGCAACCTGCGGATGGTCGTGGGTTTCTCCCGGGCTCTGTCCGGTTTCCTCCCATCGTATGAGTGGAATATTCTTGACTGCGGCATAAAACACACATCAAATAATCAATAAACGTATCTCACACTGCATTTCAACCACATTCATTCGCAAGGCCTGTGGTATAGATTATTTTATTCGGGAACACGCTTGCTTGTTCCCAAAACTGTATGTGTATTTGTATGTTTTGTTTTTGGAACACATTTGTCGGCATGGTGATTTTTCTGGCTCGTAGAAATTAGCTACGTTGTGGTGCTCTTTCAGCTACGACTGTCAAGCCATAGCATGGAGAGTTTTACCATATGTGTAAGTGGCAAGATGCAATGAAGTACTTTACTTGCTACAAGTGGCAAGCTACCATGAGGTACTTTACTAATTACACTTAAATGTCAGTCTGCGATGGAGTACTTTACTACTTACAAGTGTTAAGCTACCATGTAGTGGTTTGCCTCTTGTAAGTGTCAAGCTACCGTGTGGTAATCTGTACCATGAAATACTTTACTTATTATACAACTGGCAAGCTACAATGAAACACTTTACTTGCTACAAGTGGCAAGCTACGATGAAATACTTTATTTGCTATACAGGTGGAGAGCTACCATGAAAGACTTTGCTTGCTACAAGTGGCAAGCCACCATGAAATACTTCAATTGCCACAAGTGGAAGATACCATGAAATATTTTACTTGCTACAGGTGGCAAGCTTCCATGAAATACTTTACTTGCTACAAATGACAAGCTACCATTAAGTGCTTTACCATTAGTGCCAAGCTGCAGAGGTACATTTTTGGCTACGAATGTCGATCTGTACCATGAAGTTTTTTTACTTCACGGTTCTACAAGTTGCAAGCTACCCGGAAGTAGCTTGATTTATGTGAATGGTGTTTTACCTCGAACTCAAGAATACTTTAATTATACGACGGGTGCCAGCATTATGGAGGGAGGAAATAGAGCATAGCGTGGGGAAAACCCACGACCATCCGCAGGTTGCCGATGGATCTTCCCACGTACGACCGGAGAGGAATCCAACATCAGCTGGACTCACAACGACCACAGTACTCCTGGGTCATTGCGCCGTGCTGGAGTGCTAACCTCTTCGGCCACGGACGCCTCCTACTTAATTATTACAAGTGGATGGTGGTGGGTTTCTACATTGCTCGGCCTGGTTTCTTCCTATCATAATGTTGACCGCTGTCGTTTAAGTGAAATATTCTAGAGTATTTGACGTAAAACTCCAATCAAATAAATATGTAAATATTTGTAAGTGACCAAGTATACTTCTTATAAGTGTCTAGTCTATCTACGCCAGGCCGTTCTAACCTACCGGCGGTAGACTTACGGCTATACAGTCCTCTGCCCAAGGAGAGTAAGAAGTATCAAGGTACTATGTAGTACCAGAAGTTTATTACCCAAAAGTATGCAACTTCCCTATAGCTAGTTTCCACGGCATATTACACATATTACATCATCTGTAGAAGCTCGTGCCACCTGGTGGATAAATATCTCTTGAGTGGAAATTGTGAACTGAATCACAATTTTAAGTCATATGACGACGAAGGAATCTAAGAGGCTTGTGTTTTTTAAATTATGTATATTAAATCACTACTTTCCTAAAGCAAATAGGCCTATAAGCCTGCTGCAGCATGTATGAATAACTGCTACAAATCTAAGCTGCATCATTTTGAGTAAATGCTTCAGTGTAAGGTGCTGGCTTCCTCTCCGGCCGTAAGTGGGAAGGTCTGCCAGCAACCTGCGAATGGTGGTGGGTTTTCCCCGGGCTCTGCCCGGTTTCCACCCACCATAATGCTGACCGCCGTCGTATAAGTGAAATATTCTTGAGTACGGCGTAAAACACCAATCAAATAAATAAATAAGTATAAGGTTTACTCATCATTAGTAAAAGTTTACCAATGTAAGTATTAACCTATATGCATCACACAAGTAAACGTATACGTTTATGTGAAGTGAAGCTTCACTGAATCGGATGTAGCCTAGCAGCACCCTTTTCAGACAAAGATTGCTGGAAAATGTGAAAGGTGATAGCTCTCAAAGCAACTTTGTTGGGGCCGGGACAGCCTGAATTGTGACTGCTAAGCTGGCTCCGCGTTACCAATAAGTTCATCGCTGACGTCAATTTCGAGAATTTCCGACCATTAGTGGAAATAATCATAAAAAGAGTGGTTACATATAAAATATGTCTTATTTTTTTTGTTTGATATAACTTTCTTCAATTCCCATAAAAAATCTTCGTATTAGAGATTCTTTTACGTATCTTTCAAGTAAAACGTGTATCATGTCGATCGGCGCTATCGCCACGCTAAGGAAGTCGAACGGCACTATCACCACGCTAAGGAAAGTCGAACACTAGAACTGGGAAGTTAAAAAGAAACCAACACTTTTCGTTTTGATACATATCCATAGTTAACTATATCAAGGGCTTCTATTTGGCCTATTCACTAATTTCGCGCAAGTTTAAAAAAAAACACTTATACATACATAACTTCTGAAAGATAAAGGAGAACATTCGCACCTGTCACGAATTTATGTTTCAAAAGGCAAAACTTGTAAACTGTTAATAATTTATAGTTCCGGGTGCAATCTGTATAAACTACCGGAACATTACCTTCTCTTTTAGTTTCACAGAGTTTCCAGATAGATAGGACCATGCTTACCTTATAAGGTGCGATACCACGGAAAAAAATTGTCAGTCCAGAGGCTTAACAACAGGAAGAGGCTCTTCTGAAATGTACTGATTTGTGGTTTAGTTTCTAAAGTAACCGAAAAACTACCAGAATACTTCAAAAAGAATCAAATCTGCCATTGAAGTCAACCTGACTAGTTAAAAAAAACAGGTGGACAATTCTTAAATGAGACAGAAGAATTGCTGACTAAAAACTTCAACAAGAATCAAATCTATCAATGAAGTCAACCTGACTGGTCAAAAACGGACGGACAACTCTTAAATGAGACAAAAACATTGCTGACTAAACTTTAGTATCCAACACTACTATGGAAGTGTGCACTTTTGTAATGGGGATTGTTATCTTTCATGCGGCGAACGGGGCGAACCATGTTGATCTCAACAACAAAGGACTGACGGTCGTAGCTACAAATATTCCAACAACAACAGAAAGCCTAGATTTGAGTTGGAATCTTCTGGAGACGATGAATCAATGGAATTCTAACTTGTGAGGTTAGAACCATCAGCGTTCGAGGGATTATCACAACTACGCTTCCTGGATCTAGGCAACAACCGATTTGTGCTGGTGTATGAATCCTATCCACCCACAGTATTTCATCCTACACAAAAGCTAGAGATCCTAAATATGGCTAAAAATAGCCCTGGCTATTCATCCCGTGCGTATCAGTTTCCAGACGAGATATTCAGCAGCCTGATATCACTGAAGGAGTTGACTGTTGACGAGCCGTTGCACAATGTTTCATTTGGACCGGGCGTCATGAGCATGTCTCAGCTTAAAAGTCTGTCCGTTTACTGTTGGGAATTTGGAAGCAGCCTCAGACCAGACACATTTGCTGCGTTTGCCAACTTATCAATTCAGTCATTGGTGTTGAGATGCCAGAGTTTAGAGGAAGGGACTTTGAAGCATTTTCCGCATGTGACAAGTCTAAATCTGAGAACAAAATCACTACCCAACGCCCTATCAGCTCTTGTGGACCTGCGCCATCGCCATATGACATATCTGACAATCACAAATACAAATTCTGACAAAGGGTTCAGCAGGGACCCAGGAACCTTGGCTCTCACTGCAAACAACACGGCTCACTTGGCGACTATTTGTGTTCGTCACCTGGACTTGAGCAAAAATGCCATAATCCATGTGGGAATAGATGTCTTAAGCCGATTCCAGTACCCCGAGTGTCTAGAAACATTTAACTTTGGAAACAATTATCTGCCCGTCGCTACTAGCTACTTAGCAGCAATTGGCATGATACACTTCACAAGGTTAAAGTATTTAGATATCAGTCCAGGAAGAGATTATGCGTTTACTGTCACAGAGGACAGCGATCTTGTGTTGACGGAGACCTCTGTTTTTCAATTAAATCTGGTGGTGCCGCCATCTTTGGTAGTTTTGAACGCTAGTTTTCTAGCCGGTTCGGTTACAGGTGCGCAGGATGTAAACTTTACTAATGGAAAAAAGTTCTTGATGTGTCATACGACGGTCAATACGTCAGTGGTTGTTCCTTTGTCGTATCCGGTCTGGAGAACTGTGCTGAACATATACAAATGGAACCGTGCTGTGTTATCTCCAAGATTCTTCAGCTATTTTACCTCACTTCAGGTTTTGGTGGCCAGAAATTGTAGACTGAACACTGGCTTTCGCTATGATTTGGATGCTGTTATCTTCACAAATTTGAACATCTGAAATCCCTCGATCTCTCGAGTAACGATTTTACAACACTAAGCAGATTCATCTTCAGCCCGCTGCAAAGTTTAGAAACCTTGATGCTGTCAAACAATAAGCTGATCCATATACCAGAGTTCATCTATGATTTGGTCTCGTTGACATTCTTGGACTTGTCATCCAATGTGATTTCATCTTGTCACGCGCACAAATGGACTGGTTGACCGCTGACAATTTATCCCCCTAAAAAGATGTCAGAGTTTCACTGAACCGTAACCCCCTCCTCTGCACTTGTAACACCGTCAGTTTTGTGCGATGGCTTGTAGAAAGCTCTGCCAATGTTGAAGCACGTTTGACATTAACGTGCAGCCGAGGAAATGGAACGTTCGTGGATATTGGTAGCCTCAAATCAAAGCTTAAGAACATGGAAGTATCTTGTGTCAGCAACTTTTGGTTGACATTTTCCACAGTTGGCTCGAGTCTGATGGCCGTGGTAATTGTTCTAGGAATATTTGCCTACCGCTACAGATTGAATATCAAATATTGGGCTCTGTCAAAATGCAGGAGAGGTTCTGTCGTTGAAGAAGTGACAAACGAACCGATACCGAGACGATGCCTTCGTAGCGTATAATTACTTCAGTTACCAATGGGCTTGCATTGTTCTGCGACAATTTCTGGAAGATGAAAACAACTACACGATCTGTCTCCATGATCGAGACTTCCCGGTGGGTGTCAGTATTCAGCAAAACATAGTGGACGCCGTGAACAACAGTCGCAAAGTTATCCTAGTCATCAACAAGTCGTTCCTGAAAAGCGATTGGTGTGAATTTGAAATTCAAATGACGGGCATGCGCATGGTGAGAGATGGTTATGAAAACGCCATTATTGTGATCATGATGGAAGAGATTCCCGTGTCGGAAATGCCACGGTCGCTGCTGAACCTTTGGAATCACATTACATTCCTGCTGTGGCCGGGCAATGACCCGGGTGACGAACGGATCTTCTGGAACCGTTTGCTGGAGGTCATGGCACGCTGATCTATACACACCAGTTTGCAGGAGGTCATGGGACGCTGATCTGCGGTTGTATGCTGAAGGTAATGACACGTCGATCTATACACACCGGTTTGCTGGATGTTATGGCACACTACTCTATACACACCGGTTTGCTGGGGGTCATCGCACGCTAATCTATACACAGCCGTTTGCTGGAGGTCATAGCACTCTAATCTATACAAACCCCTTTTGCTGGAGGTCATGGCACGTTTATCTATACACACTCGTTTGCTGGAGGTCATGGCACTGTAATCTATACACACCCGTTTGCTGGAGGTAATGACACGCTAATCTATACACAGCCGTTTGCTGGAGGTCATGGCACGTTGGTCTATATACACCCGTTTTCTGGAGGTCATGGCACGCTAATCTATACACGTGCCTTCTTTATTTAAACCTGACAGAGGAATGACACCCCACCAGTGTGATTTTATTGTGATTGTATGTTAAAGGTGGTGACAAATCAGAATTTTGAGTAATTCTAGACCAGTGACGTCTAATAAATTGCAATTGTCATCACTGCATTTTTATTCTTTAACGTGACCTCATTCTGCTTAGGCCATGGTCCTGGTGGGGTGCAAATTTTTACTATTTAAACATTTACATGAACAGTTAAAGTAAAGCCCTCACCGATATAAATTGACAAGGGGCTGTATTTCACCGGTTACGCGTGACCATTTGTTAGCTGTCACACTGTCGTCGCTGCTCTAGTTTCACTCTCTATGTTGTACGTCTTTAATTACTTTATTCCTCACATTCAGCTACACGTAGGAAAATACTAAGAACAATGCGATTATATTCAGTCTGTGCTGCCGATGCAAAATTAAGCCTAGTAAATTTATTTTATACTACATATGGTGGATATATGTATAGAGAGAGAATTATATGTATTACAAAACCCCAAACTATAAGAGAAAACTTTTTTTTTTAAACTTTGAAACTATTTAACAGGTTGATATCATGGACTGAGAATGAAGTAAAATTTCATGTTAAAATAAATTTTTAAACAAAGTTATTGTTCATTGGCTGTAACGACTAATGTTAATGTTGTTATGTCGCCTAGTGGTTAGCGTGCTAGCGCAGCACAGTGACTCAACAGCCTCTCACCATGGCGATGGCTGTGAGTTCAAGTCTAGGTCATGCTGGCTTCCTCTCTTGTCGTACATGGGAAGGTCTGCCAGGAACCTACCAATGGTCTTAGGTCTCCCCTGGGTTTCCTCTCACCATAATGCTGGTCGCCGTCTTATATGTGAAATATCCTTGGGGGGCCGCGTAAAACACCAATGAAATGTATAGATAATGTACATCGCACAGCGTACAGATGGTGGAATCTATGCGTATTTCAGCCGCCAACCAATGTAAATTGGACTTTCCATGGCAATCGTGGCAAGTCTAATCCCAAAACAAGGTTTGACACAAACTACCAAGGAACTAAGAAAGTATGTAAAGTACGAAATTAAGACGGAATCATAAAAAGAGAAGCAGTCCAGTTTTTAGTGATGTTGAAAAGACGCTAGAAATTTTCAAGGCAAATGAATGAAATTAGAATTCAAATCCTGAATTTTGTACAATTGCACAATGGTACTTTCAGCAGAATTACTGTACTTCTTGTGGTATCTTCGATAAAACAGTAAATACAAATTTGGAACAGCTTCTAATAATGCGATCTCTATATGGGGATTTATGCACATTTGGAGTCCGGTACTTGCTTCAAAGTATAGGTAGTTATAGAATACAGTGATGTTGCAGCAATTGTAGTGATAACTCCTCTACAAGAACGTGACAGTAATAATTATATATCTGAATACATGATACACAAAGCCTAAAACTGTATAAGAGTTCATGAGAAGGTCTGTCAGCAACCTGCGGATGGTCGTGAGTTTTCCCCGGGATCTGCGCTGTCTCCTCCCACAATACTGCTGGCCGTGAGATAACATAAAACACCAATGAGATAAATAAATAAAACTGTAAGATATACATGAACAAGAAAATATTTTTTTTGCATAAAGATTGAAATAATTTGTTTTGTACATAATATTATAGTTTCCTCTAACCAAAATACTTTTAAGAAACAGACCCTTGATACCAGAGAGTTTGAAGTGACCGTGGCAGGGTTTGGTAATCAAGAGTTACTCATGTACAGATGACACTGTTCAAAACACTATTTATAAGTGTAGTCGGTTTGACACTAAGGCACTGATTTGCCGTGCGTTACATATAGGTACGGATGACTATATTCTCAAACGCCATTTATGAGTGCAGTCAGTTTGACACTTTCAAGGTGATGTAGAGATATTGACCTCCCTTGCGTTACTGAGACGTACAAATAAAACACCATTTATGCCTGTACTGAGTTTGACACTCTCGCGACAGTGTATGGACCTACAGATCTGAGATCTGTTTCATTCTTCTCAGTTTAGCTTTCAGAGATAATGTAAAAGCTAAGCTGTGGACGTGGTCAACCCGATCTCAGAGCTAATTTAGCTGTATTGTTTAATAAACAAAGCCTCTCTTTCATGGGGCATCATTCGGTGTCATTTAGCGCCGTTGTCCACAGTTAGGGTAATCATAATCAGAGTAAGTGAGCAGGTAAACTCAGAAATTCAATAAACGTATTTATTTATTCTTTATTAATTTGAGGTATGTTTTCGCCGCAAAGATGAATAATTCACTGACAGTAATCGTACTTATAGGTGGAGAGGAAACCGAACATTGTCCATGGTAAGCTACCACGTCTCCCCAGGTGGCCTACATCCCAGACATACATCGTACAATAGTACTATAATAATAGTACTATAGTAAGATATAAGAATGCATTGTATTTATTTATTTATTTTTTTTCTGTTAAGACCCATCCAGACTACCCAACATCACTTAACTTTTGTTGACTCAACAAGAGTCAATTGAAGTTGAGTCAAAAAGTTGAGCCGGGTTGAGTAGTCTGGATGGGCTCTTCAACTCCGTTCAACAATACTCAACACCATCCAATTTTGTTGAATCGGAAATGTGCATGTGTATTTTTTGTCAACAATTTGAGTCAAGTTGAGTGAACGTAGAGCGGGCGTGTAGAAATAACGTGGCCGTCTTAAGACACGTGACCAGGGCAAATATGGCGGCACCAAAGGCGAAAGAGAGAACCTGGTATCCCGATGACAGGAGTATGGCCATGGCAATAAGCGCAATAAGTCTGGTAAACAAACACAGCTCATCACGGTTCAACACATGATGACAATGTTGGCAATGTTAGCGTATCAGATTTGTAGTGTGGACGAGACGTTAGTCGTACTTAACAGTTTTTCAGTCAAACGACACGGAGTCAACATTAGGGGTGTGTACATATACTGTGTCTTCTTGTAGGCCAGGCCGATGCCGCCAAAGTGCTGCTGCCACTGAAGTATTATGCCGAAGACACCATTTGATGAAGGTCATAGTTATGGGAATTTTTGTGACATGCTCTTTTTTTAATGCGTGTGATCGTTTTTTTAACACCTATGATCGGAGTTAACCACTGACCTTCATCGGTAACCTCCACTACAAGGTCATGGATATGTATGGATAAACGCTGACTCGCTGCAGCCATTAGGGCCTTCACTGACCAACGAGGGCGCGTTTTCGAGTTCAGCTCTCTCATCTCTTATGTCAGAAGTTTTTTCAGGTACCTGGCGATTGGTCTGTTGGTTACGCCGGGGACTCGGTCAGGTTTGTTCCTCCAGTAAACCTACCCAACGTCGTATAAATCAAACATTCTTGACGACAGCGTTAAACATCAAATAAACAAAGGAATATATCGCCTATATCGGCTGCCTGTAGAACAATGCCATATTCAGTTATAGTCATAGACAGAGATTTCTTCAGGATTAATGTAATTTGAACATATGAAATTATTCAGCATTAAATTCTTATCAAGCAATAGTGCTGACACTGTACAGGCCATACATTAAGTTGTGTGGTGAAATATTAAAAATTTAAAAAAGAAAAAAATGCTCCTTACATCTCACGTGACAGTCATGTGATGTATTATCAAAGAAGATGATACTGTCGCTGTGTGGAATCCTTGTCAAATGAACTGGGGAAAATATCTGATCGATAGAAGGAATTTGATTGGCCATCGACTACTGACGTCATTCGTCTTTGTGTGGCGTAAAAGGGCAGAAACACCATTTCATACACGGCTTCTGCGATGGATGCATGATTCCGAAAGTTGACGGGTGGCAACGATACTCTGCAGGGTAAGTCTGAGAGAAAACATTTGTATTTACATCTCTGTGTGATAAGACAATATCTGTTAAGGCAAAGGGGTTGATATCGACTACTGTGCCATTAAATACACATCGAGCGAGGCTAGCCGACGGTGGTTTCGCACATGATGTACGGCCATTGTGGCTTCACTGTTTCGGCCTCCCTTGTGATACAGCGACCGGCCAGGCTGACGTATCCTCCACTCGTACACGCATAAACTACCATGCTGATCGATGCAGAACAAAGGCTGCACACTGAATGCGGTGTACATGTGTCCGTCAATGTGTCTGCCTGTATAAACTACCAGCTGGCAATCATTAACGCGTTTTAGGCGAGATCTGTTGCCAGGATGGAGATAAAAAAAGTGCTGGATGCGATGGGGAAATGTGGCACGGGTGAAGTGGGAGAGAGATATTCTTGCAGCAGAGCAGGATATATATTGGTTGTTCTATGCCCGTTACAATAATTGACTGATCACAATAACGCACTAAATAAATCCTCACGGCCGAAAATGATACACTGCATTAAACTTAAAAAAATAAATGAAGAAATGAATAAGATAAATAAATACTAAGTAAAGAATCCAGCTCATTAATCAACAACTATTTTTTCACATATTATATATATATATATATATATATATATATATATATATATATATATATATATATATATATATATATATATATATATATATATATATATATATATATATTGCTGTAGGTTTATAAATTTATTTAATGCCAGCATGGGACACATGTCATGTCAAAGGTATGGCTATATGATAAGACTGCTATAATAGACAAGAAGGTTATATCTCAGTGGTTTTTCGAGGTCATTTTAACTTTTTATCTTCGACTGTACGTGGGAAGGTCTTGCAGCACCCTGCGAATGGTGGTGGGTTTCCCCCGGGGTATGTCCAGTTTCCTCTCACCATAATGTTGGCCGCCGTCGTATAAGTGAAATATTCTTGAGTACGGCGTAAAACACCAATCAAATAAATCGTATACAATACGTTAACTGAATGTAATCAACCGTTCAGCCCACTAAAACTGCATGTTTTTTGGGAAGGAAAAGTGTATTTATTTATTTATTTAATTGGTGTTTTACGCCGTTTTCAAGAATATTTCACTTATATGCGACGGCGGCCAGCAATGTGGTGGGTGGAAACCGGTTAGAACCCGGGGAACCACGATAATCCGCAGGATGCTGGCAGACCTTCTCACGAATGGTCGGAGAGGAGGCCAGCATGAGCTGGACTTGAACACACAGAGACCGCATTGGTGAGATACGTATGTACATATGTATGTATGTATGTTACGTATGTATGTATGTATGTTACGTACGTATGTATGTATGCTTGGGGTTTCACGTCGTATCAGAGGCCCATTACCTAGAAGTATGTAACTTTCTTATAGCTAGTCCCCACGGCACTTTACACTTTTATTCGATCTCTAACACATTATGTGGCGCATCGGCGCAGTCATGTATTTTTCTTTCTCTCTGTTGCGCAGCAAACGTTTGAAAAACAACTCATGTATAATGGTTTCGGTTGTGATGAAATAAACGTTAAAAAAAACACACCGGTTTAAAGGTGTGACCAGTTCTGGTAGCAACGTTTACAATTAGATTCCCCATGATTCTGTTCATAATTTCCACTCAAGAGGTTGGCATATTTCTCCATCACGTGGCGCGAGCTTCTACAGATGACGCTACATGTGTACTGTGCCGTGGAGACTAGCTATAGGGAAGTTGTTTACTTCTAGGTAATGGACTTCAAGGTGTGTCCTGCATCCTAGACGTGTTTGTTTTTCTGCTATCGGTATTCCTATTTTTACTGTATGCTATCTATATTTAAACATCTGCAAATTTAAATGATTTGTTACTTTAATTGGATGATACGAAATTAAAATACAGATCTGAAAATATTATCTAATTTAGGCCTACCTCTATCATGCGTATCATAAGTTTTAATTGCTTTTACTATACCAGTTTTCCCCAGATAATGAGTGCAGGATAATTTAAGCGGAAGAAAATATATATATTAGTATATTGCTGATACCCTAAATATGACCCAGAAATGAAAGACCGTACAAGCCACACAAATCTGATTTATCTTTTGAAGTCACTATATACTCACTATATACATTCCAGCAGGTCAGACACTCTAAACATCGAAATGCTATTATGTGGAAAGCTTCATTATTCAAAGAGTCTTATTTCTTCATTACGTGGAAAGAGTCTTATTTAGTACAACACTGAGACCTCATTCTGTGCAAAACTTCAGCCTTGATACAAGAGTAAACAAAAGACGCCATTACGTTCAAAGCTTCTGTTTTGATACAACACTGAAACGCCATTACTTGCAAGGCGTCTGCCTTAGTTCAACACTGAGTCACCATTACGCGGAAAGCTTCATGTAAAAAAAACCACTAAGGTGAAGTATACGTCAGATTTAAGACCATGAAACACTGTTTGCCAGAACTTCAACCCATTAAAGTGCATTTGAACCTTCGGGTTCTACAGTGACCTTTTCTAGCCATATTTGGACCATTATCGTCACATCCGGTTTTTACCTCTTAACCACATGTTAGATTCCATCATTCTAAATGCATATACTGATAAATCTACCAATGCATTCGGCGAATACACTTGAAATGAACTATATGAAGCAAACAATATGAATGTGGCGTCACAGATACTCTCTGGGTCACAACAGATCACCGTAGAATTTAAAAATCATTTAATTCTGTAGGAAAAATTCTCAAGAATATATCGAACTATTTTCTTGGACAAAGTTTTATGGCCTTTCATCTGATACATACTTCATTTTAGTGTTTTCTTTCCTTTGGAGTCATACAGTACAAGATTACGCCATTACTTGCATCAGTTAGATAAAACATAGTTAAAACGCCATCACATGCAAAGCTTCAGTCATATAGAACACAATAAGGAAATCGTAAAACTCCTTCCCGTCTGCATCAAGATGGTCCAAAGCTGTGAACTCATGTTCTGTCCTTTATCACGTCACAATTATAGGTATACATGTGCTCACAAAACATATGAAGTGCACAAGCACTGAAACATCACAGAAGGAAACGATGCGTTCTACTCTCATTTGGACCTTCTACGTAGCTCGTCCTCGAGTCTCCCATTAAGACGCCATTACATGCAAAACTTCACTCATAGTACAAGTCTGAGACGCCATTCCCAGCAAAGTTTAATCTTAGTACAAAAATGAAACGTCATTCCGTACAAAACGTTAGTTACCATTTCAAAGCTCCGACACCTGATGCCACTTTCACAAAACTTCGTGAGCCATGTTTCTCGTATCTTTGCTCGTAAAAGACGTTATTTAGGTTATAGTGCCATACGGCGACGTCATTTACGAGAAAAGTTACGAAAATCTGATATACGACATATTGTGAAAGTGGGCCCAGGTGTATTGTATCGAATTGTGGGATCGATGTCAGGAGCTACAGGGAACGTCACCAGCTGTTTAAGCCTGGTATATCTGCTCTTAGATATGCATGACAAACATACTAAGGGCCAAGACATCAGCTATTTAAAGATCAAGGGTCATTACCAGACGCCATTAAGTGGAAAGCTTTTGTCTTAATACAATACTGAGACGCCATTACGTGCAAAGCTTGTTTCAGTGAGAGACGCTCTCAGGTAAGACATTAGCTAATTGAAGATCACGGATCATTCATGATGTATGTGTTGATTTATATGATTTGCTGTTTAATGACACATTAATTACTTTTTTAATTTCATACGGTATTGACCAGTTTTATCGGATGAGGAATTCGTGTACCTGGAGTAAAGCAACTACTTTGGGCAAGCTACTGGCGAGCTTTTTTACGCGTGACGTACTCTCATCTAATGACTTCACGTCGTCATATGACTGAAAAATTGTTAAGTATGACGTTAACCTCCAGGCATGCGTGTATACATACATATATATTTATAGCTGGGAGGCAATTTCCCCACGAACTTTCAGATCATCTAGGACTTTACTGAGTTTCGTCGATCGCTTCTTACCATCCAGGCCCCGAGCACAAAGCAAATCTGGGAGCTTTGAAAAGATATCCAGTGACTTATTGAGTGTATTGTTACTTGGGAGAGAGGATGTGTGTGTGTGTGGGGGGGGGGGGGGAGTGTTGACAAGTTTAATATTATTTGGTAATTTACCGACAGGGGCCCATTGCAGCGGGTCCTTCACATTGTGAATGTATTCGCTGTGTTGTCATACCAAAGACATACCATTATGCCATACCTCTCATTTGCAGGCTTATTAGTGACGAAGAAACAAATTTGTCAATTTTAATACTCAATTTTAAATGTATGCCTGCAAATATTATGGCTAAATATGTGGTTTAATTCTTAATAGATCAAGTATTTACAACGTGAATTCGCTGTTGAATTTAGCTGTTTTCGTTTATTTACTTATTTACTCATTTATGTGATTGTTTATACGTAGCATTTAAACGATTTGTGTGGGGATTTGTGTATCACACGTCGGATAATTCGTCAGTTACTTCCTAAAGGTCGGTGGTTTACCCCTGAAGTAAGAGAACAATTCTTGAATGTAAAGTCATATATTCTTTATACGTAGCATTTAAACGATTTGTGTGGGGATTTGTGTATCACACGTCGGATAATTCGTCAGTTACTTCCTAAAGGTCGGTGGTTTACCCCTGAAGTAAGAGAACAATTCTTGAATGTAAAGTCGTATAGCTTCGGGGGAATTCATAGGTTTGTAGTGATGTCATAGCTGCTTTGAACCAATTAAAAGCCCACTCTTTGATCACGTGACTAAAGAAGGTGAAATCAAAGTAAATTTAACACGGGCCTGATTGGTATTGAAGAAGATTTTAGCATAAAAAATGAAAAATGTAGCTTTTAGGTAAATAATTATTTCTGGAAAAACAATCAGAATTTGTCTAGCCTTCAGATATGATGGTTTCAACGTCATGCAGTGATTCGAACTTTATGAATCTGCAAAAATCAGCACTTCACCCAAAAATAAAATTGATTCGCATGTTCAGATTTTTGCATGGGTGGTGCATGGGTACCTTAACATGGTTAGGGTGAGAACAACTGGTTGGTTGAACTTACAAGTAAACAAAATGGCAGCAGAGCTGAAAGTTCATGCCGTTCGGCTCGTGTTCACAGGCGTTCAGAAATCAAATGTACAAAAATTTAATGAAATCGTAAATATAACAGCCTTTTGGCGGTATAGCCTAGACAAGTATTACTTACGACATATATTTTTGCGAACGTTGCCCCAGACAAAAACAAACTTAAAGTCCTAAGAGACGTCAGACCGAAATATTTAAATGATATGAAAGAGACGCTGTGGAATATAGCTAGCACCACGGTTCAAAAAAATTTACGCTGAAGAAGGCTATTTAACCCCTATAAGTGAAGAATCCTAAAAACAAAATCTTCGACAGTTTCCGTAAAATTTTCCTGATGTGACGTAGTAATATTCCTTATGTGACGATGGGTCAGGCTGATATGACGTCGCGTAAGGCAGTTATGCTGGAATGAAAGTGCATTTGAAAGTACGAAGTCATTTGTGCTATAATGGGTGACGTCAAGTGTTCTTGCATGACGTCACACCAGGCAAAGTTGGAAACGGCGGAAAACCTTTGTTTCCGTGTTATTCTCCCGAACTAACAACAACGGCTTTAATACAATGCGTTTTTTTCTACAATTTAAGAAAGCAGTTCCGACTATTTCGATCCTTATGATTTAACTTTTTTTTTGACGACATACATATTTTAACACTAAAGTAGCTCTTAATTCCAATCTTAATCGCATTTTCGTATGCGTTCACATTCGGCCAATTTGCCTTCGACAAGACTTTGTTTGCGACATGGGAAGGATAAATGCGTTCTTTTCATTGAGATATTTTATAGCATGAAAGCAATTACTCGTAATTACAAATCCCCCCTCATCTTCACCACTCCATGAGTTTCCTGTGTACGCGAAAGCCGACAATTCGTCAGCTCTGTTTGCGCATGCGCGAACCGCTTCGGTTATTTCGTTTGCCTCAGGAGACTTGAACAAAATTGGAATCCCTTTTTGACTGTTAAAACTATGAGTTTTAATATTGTGTACGAAAAAAATTTAGACACTTTAATTCGCTCAATTTTTTTTTCAATTAAATTAAAAAAAGTTTAATTAACCACCAACAATATTAAAATATTGCTTTCTACATGTACCGTATTATCTAGTTCGATCGGAAAAAAGCTAATTAGTATAGGGAGCTATGTGAGAATAGTTCAAAGGAGTTTTGTAAACAGCTGTGCTTTGACAAACTTTCGTGTTTTTCTAATCCAAAAATCTGATCTTTCATGAAGCCTTATTTGTATTGGACATATGCACCCCTCTGTCATAACTTTATTAGGTTGGACGATATATAAAATGTTATTCTTTGTTGAAAACTAGTCTATTCTTTGCTGAAGACAAGTCTCGTCTGTGAACGACTGGGAATTACTGCTAAGTAACTTAAGTGTGATGTCATAGGCCCCTTAAAATACAGTCGTGATAATGCTACTGAAATTCTACGAAGTTCCCGAAGCGGACGCTCTACCAACTGTGCTATCGGAGTCGGTCTCTGAGTTAGAGAGCGGCTCCTACTGCAACCCAACCGCGATCGTCTTGTTCTCATAATCTGTTGTGTTTTGGGAAAACCGAGCTGGTGACCGACTCTGGATAAAGCCCACGACTGTTTGCGAACAGGTCACGGCAAACATTGAACAAGTTCAGGTGTTCACGTTCTCAGCAGTAGGCCTACTTAGACCTGAGTGTCATGTGTTCTTATAACGGCTCATATAAACCTGGCACGTCTCAGTGCGGTGTCTTTCGGCTGGAATCACCATTCTTTTAGTTTATGTATACAGTTAATTGGTGCCACTGTAGTTCACAATAGGCTCGAATGCACGACTGGTTATACTACACCAGCGTTCAACTGACGTAGCATACATGAACTATATACCTTGCATAGGTGCATTCCCCACCCCCCCTAAAGCTCAGACAGAGAAGAAGGCATGGTGTCACACTCCTTACAGCGGATGCGCCAATATCTACATTCGCTTTACATCACTGAAACAACTAGCAAATTTTTTTTTACAGAAATGTTGAACAACACCGATGTCACTGGGCTCACGACGATGATACAGGAAGTTATGTCAGGAAAGACAAACAATCCTCGTGAACTTTTGATCTAATTATAATTTCTACACGTGCAATCTCATTATTTAAAGTATGCACAACAGAATTCTGACCAAAACTTGAAACAAAATTTATCGATGATTTCTGATTAAATTGTTCCACGCGAGGACAAGTGGTGAGGCTAAAAAAGTCTCCAAAGGTCAAGCTTGTCTCGTGGTGACAGACGTGTAAAGCGAACTTAGACAGCGGAACACGCGATATAAGGGATAAGGATGTCACACATTTTACATATATCACCGTGTTTTTAAAAAAATAATTCGATATAAGTTGTCTCTTAATATATCACCGTGTTTTTAAAAAAATAATTCAATATAAGTTGTCTCTTAATATATCACTGTGTTTTTTTTTAAAAAAAAATTCAATATAAGTTGTCTCATGCTTTATTCCGATTATTAAGCTTAACGTTGGATACAATGTTCTTCGGGGCATCGACGACAGTGACATATAGTTGGAAAATTGTCACACGTAACCATCAGGGAAATACAGCCTCTTGTCAATTTACCTCTGACAGTTCGCACTATGGCTTAAGCAAAACAAATGATATAAGCAAAACTGTGTTATATAATTGCAACATTTTAGACGTCACTCGTCTAGAATTGCTCATAATGGCTCATTGTACTTTATGTATGTCATGGACGACTGCAAGATTTTCCTCCGGTCACGTGGTATTCCAGGCTCCATTTTCCACTTCGGGTCGTCTCGATTAAGAAGTGTTTGCTCTGACACCGGAAACGTGGCTCGTGCATCTGTACGGAAACTTGCTCTGCTCATTCTGGCTTTCTCTCCGGCCACACATGGGAATGTCTGACAGCAATCTGCAGATGGGCGTAAATTTCCCAGCACAATGCTAGCCGCCATCGTATAAGTGGGATATTCTTGAGTACGGCGTAAAACATCAA
This sequence comes from Liolophura sinensis, assembly GCF_032854445.1. Classification (NCBI taxonomy): domain Eukaryota; kingdom Metazoa; phylum Mollusca; class Polyplacophora; order Chitonida; family Chitonidae; genus Liolophura; species Liolophura sinensis. The sequence continues at coordinate 18,675,600 of NC_088306.1, forward strand.
TGAGATGAATCAGATAAACATATACACTACAGTATATACATTATGCACTAAATCCAGATCATTTTCCAAAATCAAGAAAGGTTCCAGAAGTACTCAACCAGTCTTGACAAATGAAGTGTGTACAGACATAATTAGTCAATGAACACACAATTCAGGCTTTTTCATATCGATATGGCCATCCCTTATACTTGAGCTTGACAGAAAAATACCTGGAAGTACGGACAGAATTAATGCATTTTAGGTCGTTCCATGTTGTCAGTCTCTTGTGTTCAATTAGTCTGGGTACTAATGAGGTTCTTCCGTATCTGCAGAGAATTCCCAAAGGCGTGTCACGACTAGTTTTCCTCTACTTATTGGTCTACCTGAATCCAGTCTTCACACGAGTCCAGCGCGTGACATGTTACTCCTGGAACATTGTGGTGTGCTTTGCGCTAGCAGTCGTGCTTGTATGTAGGACAGTCGGGTGGTCTTGTGTTTACCGGGGAATGTATACTATGAGAAATACCCTGGATCCATTTTGTCAGTTGTCACGTTGTCTAGGTTTGAAAAGGCTGTAAAGGCTCAGGTCAGATCAATCAGGGTGAGTAGTTTATTTGGCATTGGTATGCGTTAATGCGGAGCCTAGAATGCTACTTGGGACATTTAGTATGTGGTGTACGTCGGTACAAGCATCATGTCGGTACATGGAAACTGTGTGACACATAAAGCTGGGAAGCGCCCTGAGAAAACCGCTATCTTTTTTCGAATCATTTGTTGGACAAAAATCCCGACGACAAGACATCGAAATTTCAGAGACACCAGGATTAGAACTCACGACCTCTTGGTGAAAGGATGAGGTCATGTGCAAACCGCTTCCAGCGTAATCAAATTTGCCATGATTTATCCATGTCCATTTTGAACGTTTATATCTATTAGTTTATGATGAGTGAGGACTAAATAAGAATAGTACATTTCAGACTTAGTCCGTCACCAATGGCGTTTATCACCAAATGCATTGTGTAAATTAATGAATGAGTGTATAATCTTTAAGAATTAGCGTTTTAGTATGACGTCAGCACTATATTAGCGGTTTAGTATGAAGTCAGCACTATATTAGCGGTTTAGCATGACGTCGGCTCTATATTAGCGGTTTAGTATGACGTCAGCACTATATAAACGGTTTCGTATGACGTCAGCACTATATTATCTGTTTAGTATGACATTAGCACTATATACTATGCTGTATGCCAAAATCTCGGTGATTTACGCGAGGCACTCCATATTCGTCCATCCATGAAACGGAACGCCATCCTATAAGTGAAAAATGATTGAGAGATTAAACAACAATGAAGTATTAAAAATAAAACAGCACCCTATGTCTGCAGTGGAGTATAGTATCGGGGAATTATTCGTATTCCACGAGCCGGTCAGCGTTTTATGCAAATGAGATAATGTCATCTCTCGTCAACTCATCGTCGGTTTGACGTGGAGCGGAGGGCGCAGTATAATGGACGCGAATTCTTTCTGTTTCTGAAAAAAGGACGATACTAGGAATTCTATACGGTTTATTACTTGAAGAAGCATTACGTTGTTTGGAGAAGCTTTCGGCTATTTAAAGGAACATTGTGCTATTTGGAAAAACTTTTTGTCTTGTTTAGGAAAGCATTGTGCCATTTAGAGGAATGTTGTGCCGTTTGCAGAAGCATTGTGCCGTTTGCACAAGCATTATCTTGTTTAGGGAAGCATTGTGCTGTTTAGAGGAACATTGTGCTGGTTGGAGAAACATTGTGTCGTTCGGAGAAACATTTTGTTGTTTGGAGAAGCATTGTGCCGTTTCGAGAAGAATTGTGCTGTTTAGAGAAATGTTGTGTTGGCTGGAGAAGTTTGTGTTGTTTAGGGAAGCATTGTGCCGTTTAGAGGAACATCGTGCTGGTTGGAGAAACATTTTGTTGTTTGGAGAAGGATTGTGCTGTTTAGAGACATATTGTGTCGGTTGGAGAAGCTTTGTGTTGTTAAGGAAAGCATTGTGCAGTTTGGAGAATCATTGTGTTGTTTGGCGAAAGACAGTGTTGTTTTGAGGAGAATTGTGTTGTTTGGGAAAGCATTGTGCCGTTAAGAGAAAAATTGTTCTGGTTGGAGAAGCTTTGTTTTGTTTAGAGAAGCATTGTGTCGTTTGGAGAAACATTGTACTATTTGGAGAAGTTTTGTGTTGTTTGGAGAAACATTGTGCTATTTGTAGAAGCAATATGTCGTTTTGAGAAGCATTGTGTTGTTCGGGGAAGCATTGTCCTGTTTAGAGAAACATTGTGCTGGTAAGAAAAGGTTATGTTGTTTGGGGAAGCATTGTGCCATTTAGAGAAACAGTGTGTTGTTTGAACAAACATCGTGCTATTTAGAGAAGAATTGTGCTGTTTGGTGAAGCATTGTGCCGTTTGGAGAACCATTGTGCTGTTTAGAGAAACATCATGGTGGTTGGAGAAGCTGTGTGTTGTTTAGGGAAGCATTGTGTCGTTTAGAGAAACATTGTGTTGTCTGGAGAAACATCGTGCTGTTTAGAGAAGCATTGTGCCGTTTGAAGAAACATTTTGTTATTTGGAGAAGCATGGTGCCGTTTGGAGAAGCATTGTTTTGTTTAGGGAAGCATTGTTCTGTTTAGAGAAACATTGTGCTGGATGGAGAAGCTTTGTGTTGTTAAGGAAAGCATTATGAAGTTTGGAGAATCATTGTGCTGTTTGGAGAAGCTGTGTGTTGTTTAGGGAAGAATTGTACTGTTTAGAAAAATATTGTTTTTGGGGAAGCATTGTGTTGTTTGGAGAAACATTTTGTTGTTTGGAGAAGCATTGTGCCATTTGGAAAAGCATTGTGCTGTGTCAAGAATCCTTGTGCTGTTTAGAAAGGCATTGCATCATTTGGGAAAACATTGTACTTTTCAGGAAAATGTTGTGTAATGTGGAAAAGAATTGTGCCGTTTGGAGAATTATTGTGCTGTTTAGAGAAACATTGTGGTGGTTGGAGAAGTTTTGTGTTGTTTGGAGAAGCATTCTGCCGTTAAGAGGAATATTCGGAGAAGTTTTGTGCTGTTTAGGAAAGCATTTGGCTGATTAGAAAACACTGTGTTTCGAGAATCATTGTGCCCTTTGGAGAAACATTTTGTTGTTTGGAGAAGGATTTATGCGACATAAGCAAGTACTCTTGTTATTGTCCGTTCTTTTCGATGGTGATTGTAGTATGAATGTATCATAGAGACTTACATTGGCGCAGGGGTTATGGATTAAGGCTTATGCTTCCGTGAACATTTCTCTGTGCGTTAGGAAAGAAGTATTACGTGGACTGTATCGTGACCCACTTTCATGAATGCTTATCTGTATTATTCAAAAAATTGGCGGATCTAATTGCTGTTTAACAAACCTTACTTTTCATATCCTACTTATATTTGTACAGACTTTTCAAGATGTACTTGGAATAAAATAGAGGTGCGTATCACAGAAGGACTGGTCAATTGCGTGGATAAAGACCATTCAACCCCGCTTTATGTAAAGCCCCAGGTGAACGTAATCTTAGATCGGGTTTGCGCGCTCATACAGGTGTGTAAATGAATATGGGTATAGCTCAACCCTACATGTGTTTGTTTGCTTCCAGGGGGCGCCTCGATCTAGAGCTGGAACATACTGTTATGGTGGTTTACCTAGGACCAGGGGACGGAGACGCTGTCTACAAGTTCTGACATGGGGACGGCTTTCGTTACACCACAGAATCCGTTTCTCACGTCAGGGTCGGGTAGACCTGTGCCTGAATGAGATGCTGCTCCAGGTCTGCTGAAGCCGGCGCCCTCCTCGCTTCGTCACTTCCCCACCCTCGGATCTGCCCCTCCTCTCCATCCTACACCGCTAGGCAGTGCATCCAGGATGTTCCCCAGGGACAGAGCACGTGACGTGGACCGCGGCTGGGCCTGGCTTGTTATGCCAGCGGCAATCCTCGCTCAAATCATCATTGCCGTGTTGTTGTATAGCTTAGGCGTCATACAGATCGTCCTGCTAGACACGTTCGATGAGGGACTGGTGAAAACATCCTGGGTACTCAGTATCACTTCCTGTCTCCTCAGTCTACCAGGTAACACGGATTAACTTAGCCATACGCTTAATACATATCTTCTTCTTTCTGTTATTGGAGTGGATTGTACCTCTACAGCTCCATGGAGATAATTAATGATAGTGACTTAATGAACTTCAATAGACTACATCAGGCAGTTTGGATTGGCTTAATTTTAGATTGATCTTTACAAAGATACAAGATAATCGGTTATTCATCTCCAAACAAATTTAATTCTAAAACCGAGAAACATTTGTTGGAAAAATGTTTAAATAATTTCTGCTTCGAGCACTGACGGGGTTTTATTTCTGCGGCCGAGTCGTTAGCGAGCTAGTGCAACACAATGATTCAGGAGCCTCTCACCAATGTGGTCATCGTGAGTTCTAGTCCAGCTCATGTTGGCCTCCTCTCTGTTAGTATGTGGGAAGGTCTGATAACGGCCTTCTACACCATAGTGAGTGAGTGAGTGAGTGTTTGGGGTTTAACGTGATACTTAACAATTTTTCAGTCACGAAGGAGACCTCAGACACACCATAGTGCTTGCTCTGTCGTATAAATGAAATATTATTGTGACGTAAATCATCAATGTAATAAATAGATAAATCCAATTAGTATACTACCACGATAACTACCAGAGATACATCACCTGAATACGTTTTCCTGCATATGGGCATAACGTTGTCTTTGTTTCAAAGGTGGACTGAGCTATTGTTTTCTTTCAATAAGGGATGTGCACTTCTGTATCATTTCTGAATCCGTCTTGATTGTGTGAACATGGAAAGGTCTTGCAGCAACCTGCGGATGGTTAGTGGGTTTCAACGGGGCTATTGTCCTGTTTCTTCTGACCACAATGCTGGCCGCCGTCGTATAAGTGAAATATTCTTGAGTACGGCGGTAATTAATTTCATGCTTTCTTAGCTCTTTGGTAGTTTGTTTTGAGCGTTGTTTTGTGAATTGGCCTTGCAACTATTGACGTGGAACGTCAACTTTGGTTGACAATATACCATAATGTCTGTTTCGAAGCTTACATAACCTGGCCTACCGATAAACGTCCAGGCAAAGACAGGAGCAAAAGTCTTTTTTATATGCATTAAAGACAATCCCTGGAATGCCATCTTAGATGGATGGTTGCCGTCGTATAGGTGAAATATTCTAGAGTACGGTGTAAACACCAATCAAATAAATAAATACCGTTACCGTTGTAGGTCCGTTCATTGGATTCTTGACAAACATGACCAGCTGTAGAACGACCATGATGCTCGGCAGCCTCCTCATCTTCATGGGCTGTACATCCAGTGCATTTGTCACAAGACTGGACCACCTGTACGTCACTCTCTCCCTAATGACAGGTGAGGAAATCAGCAGAAACCAAGGGGAACATTAATCTAAAACATCACTTTCTCCTTAATGACAGGTTAGATAGAAACCAGAAACCAAAGGGAAGATTGATTTAAAATATCACTTTCTCCTTAATGGCAGGTGATGTAGTCAGCAGAAACCTACGGAACCCTTAATCTAAAACATCACACTGTACTTAATCACAGGTGGTGTACTGAGCAGAAACCAAGGTGAACATTAATCTAAAACATCACTCTCTCTATAGTGTCAGCGTAAACCTGCGAAAGCTTTAATGTAAAACATCACACTGTACTTAATCACAGGTGGGGTACTGAGCAGAAACCAAGCTGAACATTAACCTAAAATATCACTCTCTCCTAAATGACAGGTGAGGTAGTCAGCAGAAACCTACAGAAGCCTCCTAATCTAAAACATCACACTGTCCTTATTCATACGTAGGGTACTGAGTAGAAACCAAGGTGAACATTAATCTAAAACATCACTCTCTCCATAATGACAGGTGATGTAGTCAGCAGGAACCCACGGAAGCATTAATCTAAAACATCACACTGTCCTTAATCACAGGTGGGGCACTGAGCAGAAACCAAGCTGAAGATTAATCTAAAACATCACTCTCTCCTTAGTGATAGGTGAGGTAGTCAGCAGAAACCCACGGAAGCATTAATTTAAAACATCACATTGTCCTGAATCACAGGTGGGGTACTGAACAGAAACCAAGGTGAACATTAATCTAAAACATCACTCTCTCTATAATGTCAGCGTAAACCTGCGAAAGCTTTAATGTAAAACATCACACTCTCCTTAATGGCAGGTGGTGTGCTGAGCAGAAACCAAGGTGAACATTAACCTAAAATATCACTCTCTCCTAAATGACAGGTGAGGTAGTCAGCAGAAACCTGCGAAAGCTTTAATGTAAAACATCACACTTTCCTTAATCACAGGTGGGTTACTGAACAGAAACCAAGGTGAACATTAATCTAAAACATCACTCCCTCTATAATGTCAGCGTAAACCTGCAAAAGCTTTAATGTAAAACATCACACTGTGCTTAATGGCAGGTGGGGTACTGAGCAGAAACCAAGGTGAACATTAATCTAAAACATCACTCTCTCTATAATGTCAACGTAAACCTGCGAAAGCGTTAATGTAAAACATCACACTGTTCTTAATCACAGGTGGGGTACTGAGCAGAAACCAAGGTGAACATTAATCTAAAACATCACTCTCTCTACAATGTCAGCGTAAACCTGCAAAAGCTTTAATGTAAAACATCACACTGTCCTTAATGGCAGGTGGGGTACTGAGCAGAAACCAAGGTGAACATTAATCTAAAACATCACTCTCTCTACAATGTCAGCGTAAACCTGCGAAAGCTTTAATGTAAAACATCACACTGTCCTTAATGGCAGGTGGGGTACTGAGCAGAAACCAAGGTGAAGTTTAATCTAAAACATCACTCTCTCCTTAGTGATAGGTGAGGTAGTCAGCAGAAACCTTGGGGAAGATCAATCTAAAACATCACTCTCTCCTTAGTGACAGGTGAAATAGTCAGCAGAAACCAAGGTGAACATTAATCTAAAACATCACACTGTGCTCAATGATAGGTGAGGTAGTCAGCAGAAACCTACAGAAGCCTAATCTAAAACATCACACTGTCCTTAATCACAGGTGGGGTACTGAGCAGAAACTAAGGGGAACATTAATCTAAAATATCACTCTCTCCATAATGACAGGTGAGGTAGTCAGCAGAAACCTTGGGGAAGATCAATCTAAAACATCACTCTCTCCTTAGTGACAGGTGAAATAGTCAGCAGAAACCAAGGTGAACATTAATCTAAAACATCACACTGTGCTCAATGACAGGTGAGGAAGTCAGCAGAAACCTACAGAAGCCTAATCTAAAACTTCACACTGTCCTTAATCACAGGTGGGGTACTGAGCAGAAACCAAGGGAAACCTTAATCTAAAACTTCACACTGCCCTTAATAACATGTGGTGCACTGAGCAGAAACCAAGCTGAACATTGATCTAAAACTTCACACTGACCTTAATCACAGGTGGGGTACTGAGCAGAAACCAAGGTGAACATTAATCTAAAACATCACTCTCTCCTTAATGACAGGTGAGGTACTCAGTAGAAATCCACGGGAGCCTTAATCTAAAACATCACACTGTGTTCAATGACAGGTGCGGTAGCCTCCAGAAACCCACGGGCTTGATAGCCTAGAACATCACCATGTCCTTATTGTCAGCTATGTAGAGAACAATTTTCAAAGACCTTTTAATCTAAAGCCTCACCCCTGTCCTTAATGTTAGCTAAGGTGAGTGAAAAGCTCACATTCCTCTTGGTCCAAATGATCTCTGAAGGTGACATTTTATTATTATGACGTCACACATTCGATACCAAAAAAACGGGGCATGAAAACCAGAGCACTCATTACTGAAGTCTCGTTTTCGACAAAAGATTGTAATCAATACCACTTTAAATTTGTACGTCTTCATTGAAAATGGAATTTATCTGTTTTGCAGGCATGGGTGCGAGCATGGTATATACACCTTGCCTGGTGGTTATAGGGTTTTACTTCGACAAGTATCTGAGCGTGTCCATTGCTTTAGTTGTCACGGGTGGAGGAATTGGTATGGTAGCTGGGGCTCCACTAATTGGATTCTTCGAGAATGTTTTCGGCTGGCGTGGGATGTTTATGATGTTGGCTGGGATTAGCGCCAATCTGATTCTCTCCGCCATGATCTGCCGACCGAATAGCGTGGAGAGGTCCCATTGGGGAAATCGTGCTGATGATTCCGACCCTTCAGGAGCCCTCAAGGAGAAACCATCTCTGGATGACCCTCCTTCTGCGCCGGGGTCTCGCTGGAAGAAAACGATCAAAACTTCTCTGAAAGTCGTTCTTAGCGTGCCTATGCTTTTGTTTTGTAGCAGTATTTTTCTGTGGAGTATAACCATATCATTGGTGAACCTGTATTTACCCAGCTACGTGGTGTTCAACGGAGCCACCATGACACAGTCTGCCCTTCTCTTCACCGTCATGGGCGTCTGTAACATTGTCTCGCGACTTCTCGCGGGATTTACCGTGGCCTTCGTGGACAAGTTTGTTTTATACTCTGCTTCCTTTGCCGTAATGGCCGTGTTGGTGACAGGGTTTCCCTTCATTCCTCCCACTTTCACAATGTCCATGGCATTTGCGGGTTTAATGGGACTGTGCACTGGAGGACCTTACGTAGTGTTGACGTCAATGACGAAAGAGTTGGCCGGACTGGCGCACCTTGCCACAGCCTTTGGCATCGAAATGATGGTATCGGGAACTGGCTCCTTGATAGGACCTCCTGTGGCAGGTAAAAATCCCAAGGCTCTATTTGCATTTGTTGTCTTCTTGCATACCGTTATGGTTTTTAAGAATCACTTGGCAGCAGCCTCTGTATGGCAAGGCTTTGTTTCCATTTTGTCCAGTCATACTACTGACTGCGATGTTTTGAGTGAAAAAGTGGCGTGTATGACGTTAAACGAGACATATATAATAATCCAGTACGTGGGAAGGTCTGACAGCAACCTGCGGATGGTCCTGGGTCTCTGCCCGGTTTCCTCCCACCATAATGCTGGCCGCCGTCGTATAAGTGAAATATTCTTGAGTACGGCGTAAAACACCAATCAAATAAATATAATAATCCATTATTTCTCTTTAGTCACAATCATTTTTTTTTGGTGTATTTCAGCTCTCTTGGCTGAGTCCTCTGGGTCTTACCTGTGCAGCTTTTTGTTTGCAGGTAAGTTAAAGACGTATCATAATGACAGCGCAGGACACACAATGGCCATGTGCATTGAGCAAAATGAGATGGTGTGTTAATAGGTTCTATTACTGTTGCCTTAAAACTGAAGTGTTACCTTTAACACTGTAAAGACCACGAGGAGTGACTGCTTTTTTAAACTCCGTTTGAAGTGGCGATTTAAAGAGTTGGAATGTGAATGTGTCGCACTTCGGCTAGTGTTAAAACATTAACACTTTATAGATGTGCAGTCACTCCTAATGATCTTTATAGTGTTAAAGGTAACACTTTAGTTTTGAGAGTGTTGTGTTTGCGCTGGCATTGACGAAGTCAGTAGGACGTGTCTGAATCCACTGGCCGCCATGTTGCCTGGTATTATCTATCAGGAAACTTTTCAGAGATTTAGTTTTCTGTCCGACATGGGCCGACTCGTCCCCAGGACCGCCTTGAGGAAATGAACTTGGGGTTGTGTATTTGAATCCAGCTCTTTCTACCTGGTTTGGTATTTTAGGTCAGGAGCTTTTCCAGGTACCTGTGAGTTTCTATATCAGGCACTGCTCGATTTCTTTATCCAATAATGGAATGGTATCAGCGAAATATTCTTTAGTACTCCCACACCAACAAAATCCCAACCAAGTAGAAAAGTTTCCCCGGACTATAATTTTCGTATAATAAGCGAAAGTATAAGCTGGTTTGCCTGTGTCTGTGAACTGAGACCAACCACCATCGTGTAAATGGAAAACTCTTCAATGTGGTCGGAGACAGTAGAATAGTCTAAATGTGGCTTCAATTAAGCTCATAACATCCAACAGCTAGACCCGCTTGCGCAAAGAGATTGCACCTACAGTTGATTGTAGACCCTACAGTTTAGTTTACAGTTGATTGTGAAAATAATTTGGGTCGCTTGCCCAAAAGTATTGTGAGGCGATTGTAATTTTTTGAAGTTACAATCGCGATACCAAATTTGACTCGTACATTGACAATGTCAATGACTTTTATTGCCTTATTTTCCAGTTCTACATCATAATGATTCAGCAGCTAGCAACAACAACATGTGAAAAAAATGTTCGTAACATCTTTTTATGACAATTTTACATTGCACATCAAGTCGAGTTGAAAAGTACTAACTAACAGTCTATCTAAAGCAAATATTTGTACATAAAGTTAATTTTAGGGCGATTGTAAATATTTACAACAGGGTGGATCCGATTGTAATTTCTGATTGTAAGTTACCACTATCGTAGCTTACAACCCTTTGGTGCAAGAGGGTGTCTACTGTAAGCTACGATCGAGATCTTTGTACAATGAACTTATGCCTACGATCCCTTTGTGCCAGCGGCCTACACTAGAGAATTCGCCGCTCTAGTAGTTGGATGACAAGGCAGCCTAGAGCAACCATTTGTCTTGTCTGTTGCAGGTATCTCCTGTGCATGTAGCGCAGTCTTGGGTTTCGTTCTCATCAAGTTCAAGCACCCCAGGGACGTCGCGGAGCTAGACATTAACAACCCGGAGTGTGTAAGCCCTCCCCATTCGCGGCCCAGCAGTGTGCTATACGCGAGCCAGTTGTCTATACCAGGAGTTCCGTCCCCTTACCTCGAAATCAGATCCAGAACTGTCCAACTGCAAGTTCCCAGCGCTGATTAAATACGGAGCACAGCGTGTAGCGGATGTATTTCCTTCCGCAGCATTTATTTATTTGATTGGTGTTTTACGCCGTACTCAAGAATATTTCAATTATATGACGGCGACCAGCACGATAGTAGGAGGAAACCGGGCAGAGTCCGGTGGAAACCCACGACCATCCGCAGTTTGTTTCCAGACCTTGCCACATACCCTTCCGCAGTAAACATATTTCATACAGTTTAGTTTTTATTCTGAATGTTCCTCATTTCTGTTTTTTTTGCGCTTTGCGATATAACAAAAACGTTTGCAATGTTTCTCGTCTCTAACAGTTCATGTCACAAGCGTATACGTCATCATCGAATACATTCTATCAGTAGCCTATCAACGACATAGGTGTTTTCGTTTTCACATCGAATCGAACGTTTATTTTGTATGCATTTTATCTGTTTTGAGAAGTGTACATTCCGCGTTAAAACACTGACATTACAACGTTACAACGCAAGGGCAAGGCTCCGCTGATGGCTCCCGACGTTTCAGCGGTGCCATACGGACCTCTACGCCCCTGCGCGTTCATACCCGGCTCTCACACAGGAGGAGAAAACATTCAAGGTCGTGACCAATTTAAATATTCAAACCACAGACCTGGAATGTACCCAAGCTTTTTACTTCGTGCCACCGAGTTTGTCCGCCATAACGCATAATAAGTCAAATCTTAGTGTATAATATGAGTGTATAATGACAAAGATTTGTAATCCACAGGTTTTTATATTTTGGTAAATGTGATATCAAGTCTACATACATCAATCTTAATCAGTTTAACAGTTCCACAATGACAAATGTTAAACAACTAAACTTGCGAATGCTGTGATGCGCACTGTTAGCCTTAAAAGTTTCAAGTGATGCATAACAAAGACCCAAGCCTAGCCAAAGTCCAAACACTGTTGATTTGTAACAGTGAAAAGTTTTACAGCTTCTGTTTGCTGTAATTTTTTAACCATGAAACTTACGGCACCTACTTGTTGTAATTTTGTAACTATCTGTTTGATTTTGTGGCTTGGTTTTTATGGATTACATTATATATACAACTGAAAACTCGATTTTTATCTAATCAGAAAGCCACAAGACAAGTGCTGCAGGGAGTCATATGGGCGTAGAACTGTAGGAATAGGATTGCCGTGGAAAAGTGAAATATTCTTCAGTACCGCGTAAACATTCTTCAGTCAACCAATCAGTTAATAATTCATTCCCAGTATATAAAGTGACTTACTGCTGTAATGATAGTTGGAGGTGATTGTGTGTCAGGAGAATTATTTAGACCTATACACCAGATTAAACCAGATCTTGCTCGTTGGTGTTAACTTAATTGTGTCTAGAGAAAAGAAGAAAAATTGTATTGCAAACGTAGTGGCGTTTTTTGTGTTGGTTAATGTCATGATGGCATTCTGACATGTACAAAAACCTGCCTCCGTTTGTAGACCTGGTGCCACTTTCACAAAACTTCATTAATCAGATTTACCGTGACATCTTTTCGTACATAGCGTTGTCAAGGTTATAATACAATAAAGCTACGTGGTTCACGGGTGAAATTTAGGAAAAAATTGACTTACGAAGTTAGGGGAAAGAGTCGCCTTGTCTGAGAAGGAGGCGTCTAGTCTAAGAAAGAGGCGCCTAGTCTTAGAAAGAGGCGCCTCGTGGAATAGAATTCATATTCTACCTCCGTGATCTGAGAAACACGCGCTAATGGGAAGAAAACATGGGAACACTCAGAACAAACAATTGCCAAGATGCCTCTTATTTAAGCGGGAAGACAAAAATCGCTCTTATGCAAATAAACTGTTCATCGTAATTGGTTCCGTAGACTTTTCATTTTCTATACTACTAGTCGTTCAATGGTCTTAAACCATCCAAGGAACAAAGGGTGAAATCCCCCAAAATTCATTAAACAAATAAATGATAAATAAATAAATAAATAAAAATATAATACGTGACATAGGTACATACTGATGTTCCGGTGAACAAACTAGGAGTTAGGAAGGTGAAGAAAGACGAACTGTTGTTAATCCACGGACCAGTGAAGGTCTATTAATATGTACATATGTGTGTTGTAAATGTCTTTTATTTTCAGTATGAAGGAAATTCCACACGAATCATTGTGGCGTAATGCCACTTAAAGTCCTAGTGATATTTAAATTCTTTATTCCATTAGAGAATCAAGATTTGATCTCTTACGCTTGGAAATCTAGATTTGGTTCCATGCTGTAGCTGACAAATATGGATTCAACTACATGTACTGTAGCCAGTCGTATTGGGAAGTCTGGGGTCAGTAGTATTGGAAAGTCTAGAGTCAGTCGAACTGGGAAGTCTGGAGTCAGCCGCATTGAAAAGCCTGAAGTCAGTCGTACGTAGAAGTCCGGAGTCATTCATATTGGAAAGTCTGGGGTGAGTAGTACTGGAGTCAGTCGCACTGGAAAGTCTGGGATTAATCGTATAGGGAAACTCTGAAGTCAGTCATACTGGAATGTCTAGAGGGAGTCGTACTGGGATGTTTGGAGTGAGTCGTACAAGGATGGCTGGATTTATTGAAATACTTTGAACATGGATTTGATACAGCAGGGAAAATTTTGATCTCATGTATTGGAAAGTCTGATTGTAATACTTTAGAAACTACTATAGTAATTGTAGTGGGTATTTGTTTCATTGGAAAATCTGTGTTTTATGCAGATTGGAAAATTTATATTCGATTCCTTCGGGTAATCTGGATGTAGATTAATTACTTGTAATTATATGTTTCATCCAACTGAAAAAATCCGTATGTGATATTGGTTGGAATTTTGAACACACTGGAAACTTTGTATGTGAACTGAATTGAAATTTTACGTTTCATCATACTTAGAGCTTTTAGTTTGATTCCAGCTGGAAATCGTCACTTCCTCTACCTTATTCAGACTGTGTTTTGTGTTGTTTACTCTGGCACGTGATACTAATAGAGGTTACTATCGTAATATCGTGGGGCCATCAGGTATAGTTAGTCTGGACATATGTGAGTGGCAAACTTGGGCCACCTCAATTGTCATCAGTTATTCATGCCCGTGTTACTCAAGTCACAAAACATCAGCATGAGATATGAGTCGTGGATTTATGAAATCTTCCCAGTCTCTGTTGTGTAAATTAAAGGTTTTAATTTGACCGTACACGTAAAGTACAAAAGCATGATCCTACACGTGAAGGTCAAAAGCCTGAACATACACGTGAAGGCCAAAACTCTGGCCATACACTTGAAGGTCAAAAACCTGAGCATTCACGTGAAGGCCAAAAGGCTGACTGCTCACGTTAAGGTCAAAAGTCTGACCATACACGTGAATCCCGGAAACCTGCACGTACACATGAAAGTCGAAAGCGTGATTGGCCTAATGGCAGATAGCACTGTCGCTCTCTCTTAGCATTACGCACACATAAGATGAAAATCATTTGTATATTATAACATATCTTGCCATATCAATCGTACCGCCATTGTTTCATTAATACTCCATGTGACAATCCATCGTGATGAATATACAGTTTATACAGCAATAAAGTTTCTTGGCATGACTTTCTGGAGTCTTTTTTGAGAACGTCTCCTCTTTGCATGATTCGGTCCTAATTCCGTACTTTAAATACTTTCTTAGTTCTTGGGTGGTTTGTGTTAAATGTCGTTTTGGGAAATACCCTATGAATATTGACCAGAGACGTCCTTATTGATCTACTGATATACGCTAGCTCATTCACTTTAAGTATTGGCGGCGTCGTGGTCCTAGGCCCCCGATCACTTATCACTGAGGTCCCAGGATCTAATCCAGCCATCGCTTGTTCATTTATATATTTATTTGTTTTTTATTTATTTATTTATTTGATTGGTGTTTTACGTCGCACTCAAGAATATTTCACCTACACAACGGCAGCCAGCATTATATTAGGATGAAACTGGGCTCATGCCGCAACCATCCAAGATGATTTTTCCGAACGTTCGTGGGCAAATTAGTGAGTGAGTGCTTGGGGTTTAACGTCGTACCGTGGGCAAATAAGGGAAATCCCTATGGACCAGGTGATGTGACGTCACATTATTTAAACGTTATCCGAAATGGCCAGCGTATTTTATCCAACTTTAAATTCATTTATGACACATCACAAATTCTGAAAAAAATTTATTTAAACGGCTTTGTCATATACTTTATATTTGGTTATTTCAAACTTCCGAAAAGAAGAAAATTTGCAATTAAGATTGTTCCTAATAACACATTTTCCCTCATTTCTCAAATTCAAAAGAAACATTTGCAACACCTACTTGTGATGGTTTTGTGACATTTGATAATTAATTCTTCAGTCACTGAATAGAAATAAATTCCTTGAGAAGGATGTAAAACAGAATATACCTAAATCCTACACGTTTCAAGAAATATTACACTGCATGCGAAAGATAAACTTATCTTGTAACCTGTGAAAATCAACCTACATATCTCGTTGAAAATGTCACAATTCTCAGCACATGGTTTATCTGTGTTAGGCCTTCGCCTTCCTGAGTAGACTTAATAATAACATTCAAAGAAATCCAACTATGCGATTGAAGAAACAGGACTTCAAGCTGTGTTTTTCTTTATTTGATGGTAATTTAACGTCATGCTAAACAATTTTTCGACGTTTGACGTGGCGTACAGATTTGAAAGAGCCGTCGATGCCCGATTTTGACCACAGATATTCGCTGACCTGGCAGAAAACAGTAATACATACCTTGTCCAAACCGTCGTGGTGAGCTCATGCTTGAGTGGACGACTAAGAGGAAGCGGTCCGTAACACCACAAACTTTCGGGACACACAGAACAGTGGTAGCCTGGAGATTTTTGTCCGTGGTATGCATAATTTTCATGGCTATTGCTGGTATTGCAAGCCAAAACAGGTGCATAGATCTGAAGGTCTATACACATATATAGCAGAGAAGTTCTCTGCCCAGCCGACATACACGTCAATATCTCCAGCACGAAAACCCCTCACAACTGATTTCTCTTATAAAATGCTACTAACACTCGTTAGGTGATAGGTTCAGAGCTGGTTAGGACGCAACTCAAATCACCTCAACTCGTACGAGTTGGTCCCATTCACTGATGGCCGTGCGACTTCAAGACTTGCTAGCACACAAATAACGACTATAGTACTCCAGTACAGTCTCTTCGTTAGTTCCCATACATGAGCGCTCAAGACCCGACGGAACCGACCAGCGGCCGATTTCTCAAAGACATTTTTGACTTATGTCAAAATTTAAAACCTTGTCACAATGGTTAGATTTTGCTAATGGAAGTTGAAATTTTGAAACATGTGACCTCAGATAACATTTCTGAGGTGGTCGAAATTTCAATTCCTTGGGCCTCGAAAAATAAAATTTAAAATCGTATTTCAGGTGTAGACTTAAGTCAGAAATGCCCATGTGGAATCGGCCCCAAGTGAGTCGAGTAGGGTCTTAAGGTCTCGTGTAATGTCATGTGAAAGACGCATTCGTTCAATGGATCAAGCAAAAAATATAAATTTGACATCACTAATATCTCTGTGTCACCACAGACCACGGTATTTGATATTTTAAAACCTTTTTACTGGTTTACAAAAGTGGCTTAAGAACATAAATCGTTGTGCCGGACAGTGTTTAATGGCTTTAAGTAATACAATCTTTGTACTTCCATAGCTTGGTGTACAAAATCGGACGTAGTCCCGAGCCCAGTTTCACAAAGATGTTGTACATGTACGATAATCGCACATGTGGGACAAATGTGCGAGAATAGTGACGTCCAAATGTCATACCACAAATGAACGATATAAAATGTTGCTCGCCGCCTTGTGAAACAGGGCCCTGCATGGTGTCTGTGAA
The DNA here is from genome assembly GCF_032854445.1 of Liolophura sinensis. NCBI lineage: Eukaryota > Metazoa > Mollusca > Polyplacophora > Chitonida > Chitonidae > Liolophura > Liolophura sinensis. The sequence goes on from NC_088306.1 coordinate 18,692,320, forward strand.
AAGTGTCTTCGGCATGGCGCTCCAGTGAGGCGCCTTGTATACATGCCTGCATTGTGATTGGCTTGCTATGATACACGTATGTCCAAAATAATGCGACGTTTAAACCCCAATCTTAAGATGGAGAACGGTGAATGTTCGTAATATTAATTTTTCAGTAGAACATATTCAAACCTGGAATCACGAACAAATTTACCACAGCATCTGTTCGCATGCATTAACAAACTGCAAAACTCGACAGGTATCTGTCTAAACATTTTGGTCGTATGAGGCAAACTCAGCATTACAGGCATTTATACCGTGATACTGACCGTCTTTGGTTTTTTGTTGGCGTCGACTGTCCACCAAGACGCACCTTCCATGTGTTACCAGTCTCAGAAAGTCCCTATATGGAAGTTTACATGTCGAAAAACACCTGTTAGATGCGATTGTCAGCGTTTGTGTTGAATTTTCCTTAAAAGATTTCTGCCAAGAATCTTTAAATTTTCTGCCTTCGAATAATAATAATATATATATATATATCATATATATAACACCTGCACTGAATTTTCCATTTTTGCAGAATTCCCTAAAGAATCACTGCCTTAGATAGTAATATTGACAACTGATTTCCACCTGTTCTTATTTTAGATCGTACAAAAAGTATCATTTGTCGTCTGCTTGAGTAACTATTTAGTTTCTCTAAAGTCAGCACCATGCCGAGTTTCTAATCAGCTTCGGCTATGGTTTTCTTGAATTTCATGAACCGAAGAATGACATAATGGGGTTATGAATGAAGGACCAATTTCTGGCTCATACTTCTCAGGATTGTATAAATAATTCCTTCCTTTGATTTTTTCGTTAAATGTTTAAAATAGAGATAACAGATTGTTGAATAAAACTGGTTCATAGCAGCTCAAGCTAGCCTACCTCTTCTTATGTAGGGCCATGTTTTGAATATTAACCTTCTGCCCAAATAGTACCCAGCTATGCACCCTCTACCACCAAGGCTGAAGAAGAATAAGGAAAAAGTAAATACAGTGATGCTACCCGCAATTAAATAGACGTCATTGTCTATTCTAGAATTATTCAAAATGCTGTGTGGTGTTCACATTTAATAAATAATAACATGAAAACGATGCAATAGGACGAGACCTCGAGAATGCTTAGTCCACCAGCGGAATTTTGGTTTATGCTTAGCGAATAGAAAAATCTTCCTAATGAGAACGTATACGCTGTCTGCCAACTATATCAACTTCGCGACCTGCAATGCAGAATCGCCCCTGGTAGAAATCATAGAAATTATGCATACCACGAGCTAGGACAAAAATCTCCAAGCTACGACCATTCTGTGTGATCCGAAAGCGTGTGTTCTTACGGGCCTGCTCTCAGTTGCCCACTCAAGCATGGACTCGGTAAGACGACGTTGGGTTAGGTATGTATCGCTACTTAATGCTGTTCAGAGAACGTCTGCTGTCAACATTGTCGCATAGGGGGACGCAATCGGGTATCACGACTTATCCGCTGATTGCTGAAGTAAACGTGTAAAATTACAGGATTTATGGCATAATTAAGATATCTAAGTCCTTACACTGTAATAACAATCAGTGTGTTTTTACTGTAAAATTTGTTAGATTTGGGCTACAGCGCTTTTTTACTGCTGATAAACAGCTCTCCCATAACTGTAAATTTACAGTTAAGTACGTAGTTAAGTAACCACGGTGCTGTAAAAGCTCGGCATCGTCTCATTTTTATTAGCAGTCCGGGTGCTGTAAAAGTATACATACAAGTCAAGTAGATGCATGGTGTATAGTTACAGCTGGTGATCGGTACATTAAAGTCAACAAAGTCTGACAACATTTTTCACAAGTCACATGACACAGTAGGGCTGTTTTTACCTCTGATTACAAAAGAGTTCTAGCGCGAAACTCCGCTATTCTTGGGGGTTTTAAAGCCATACTTTTCACTAGCAGACATGTTTCTGAGGCAGAAAAAAAAAGGAATCCTCCTCGACATACTTTAGACTTAGATTGAATGATTGGTGTTTTACGTCACATGTCATAGCTTTACCGTGGCGAGAACAGTTACATTCAACAAATAAAGAACACAACGCTTGTAGACATGACATGTAAATGACAACGTCTAGATCCGTCACCTTTTACTATATGCTTTCTAGACAACTGGAACCCTATTGTTTTGACGCTCAAGGCCCCACGGGGCCTTTAGCTTTGTCCTCTTGGGACAAGCCATAACAGGAGAGTGTACGGTGGTCAACGTCATACTTAATGTAGCTGAGACAGATTTCCACAGCGCTTTATTTAGAGAAAGAAGCCATAAAAGTCTTGAAATAGGTTGACCGTCAAAATCTGAACCTTTCTATGCCGGCAGCTGGGAGGGGTGGCTAGCAACCCCGATGGGAACGTCACTCGCAGCCTCATCACCACCTGTCTCCTTGTGTCCTCTCCCTCAGAATTTCAAACTTTCATCATTAAAACTCATACCTGCCCAAAGCTTAGACAATTTCCATTATTTTGATACCAAGCATGCACCTGTACACCAAAAACGGCAGGCTGGCAGCAAAAAAAAAAGACTTTACACCCTAAAATACACAGAACTACCCTACTGAAAAACGGAAGTTGTAATGGGGTCCGTGTCCAGTACAATACCACCGGATGGGAATGAAACAAAGGAGAGTTGCTGCCCTTGACTGCCGACGACACTGCGTTGCCGGAAATGATTTCGTCATGACGCAGCAGTCATAAGTTGATCATTGCAAACAAAACGTGATTACTGTCATTCCTCATTAATCTTGCAAATGATGCTGTCTAATTTCTTTTAGTCGAAATAATATAGTTTTAAGCATATTTATTACATTAATGCATAAATAGCAAATTGTGGAGGATTTACCCTGTTAACATTCATTTTATATGTTAAAACAAGATCGTAAGTGGGAAGGTCTGTCAGCAACCTGCGGATGGTCGTGGGTTTCCCCCGGGCTCTGCCCGGTTTCCACCCACCATAATGCTGGCCGCCGTCGTATAAGTGAAATATTCTTGAGTACGGCGTAAAACACCAATCAAAAAAAAAAAAAAAAAAAATAAAACAAGATCAATTCATATTGATATCCCCTCGAAAAACGCCTGGCGAGGGGTCTAGAAAATAACGCAAATATTTGCAAAAAATATCATCCATGTTTAAAAGACGGAATTGTAATTTAAAGATCAGAATCCAGGAATATAAAAAACGGAATTCCGTTTTAAAACGTAAGAATATCATATGTGGATATCCTTAGATATATTCATCTTGTGAAAACAACTTCATCACTTTGGACAGAGCAGCTAAACTCCCCTATTAGCTGCTTTTTAAAGCTTAATACCTTTATCATTTACTTTATCATATTTTTTAATCGAGAATTTGTCGAAACACAGGATATGTCCTCTTTTTTACGAACTAGAAGCAGAATGTAAAACTAAACTTCTACTGTTCATGTATTACATACCGGCTTTGACTAAAACCTGTTCAACAGTTAGCTTTTTTTGTTAAAATCTTTTTGATTCCGTTTGCAATACAGAATGAATTTAAACAGTTTCTAAAACAATATTCATTATGGTTAGTATAGCCACGTGATTTCATTACAGAAATGCCGCCTCACGTCGGATGTTCGTGTGCCTGATTACATGTGTGATGCTCCTTATGATAGCCATTATGCGGTCAGAGACAGTTTTCTGCTACTTCTCCAAGGCGACACCGAGTTTAACACGCTCAATTGTCCAGAGTCTTTGGTCTGATCGCGACAAACAGAGCGCAGTGTTTTCTCTTCCCCCTAAAGTATCCACGTCATCCTTCACTCCTGAACAGTCCCATAGAAACGCGCATGCCAAGTGTAAGGAAAAACGTCACGTGATCTACGTCAGAATCCCCAAAACTGGAAGCAGCACGATGACCTATCTCATTTGGCGATTTGGAAATTCCAGAGGTCTCAGGTTTTTGCTTCCAAGGCCAGGTTTTCAAGACACCCAACACAAACTCACGTTCAGAAGGTTTTACTTACCAAATGCGAACAAATATTGCGATTTGATGGCCAATCACGTGATCTATGGTTACGCAAATTTCAAACGATATTTTCCTGCTGATGTTGTCTTCGTTTCTCTGTTACGAGAACCAATGGACCAGTTATATTCAACCATCTATTACCTGAACTATAACATTCCTGGAGAAAACAAAGTAAAAAATTATTTACTCGACCCTGTAAAATATGAACCCAAATCTGGTTATCGATTCTTCACCCATAACCCAATGATGTCATATTTTGGCTTAGCTCCGAGTTATTTTCGAAATGTTGATAAAATCCGTCAAAAAATCGCAGAAGTTGATGACAAATTTGCAATGGTGTTGATTTTGGAGAAATTTGACGAGTCGCTGGTGTTACTCAAACGTAAGCTCTGCTGGACGACAAATGATATTTTATATATGGTCCAAAATGAGAACAGAAAAAAAACCAGTTGTAAATATTACCGCACAGGACAAAGAGAACCTAAAAAACTGGTCAATGGCGGACTACACTTTGTATGAACACTTTCTTAGTAAACTTCAACGATCCATTGAAACCGAAGGGGAAGACTTTCAACAGGAACTCTCATTGTTCCGTGCTATTCAACGACAATTCGTGGAATTTTGCCGAAGTCCAAACTCTAACCAAACGCTGAGAATCGCGTCTAGTAAATTTTCTGCGAAATTTAAAGTTCCATACAGGGATTGTCAGTGGATGGCAACACGTGGACGGCACGTGCTACAGGACATTCGACGTCAACAAAGTCTGACCAATTTTTGTAATTATGAATAAAAAAAAAAACTCTGAGCATGTATGCTAAAATATTAAGGTGGATTTGTAATTCGTTTATCACTTGTATCTGGCATATATATATTTATTATCTACCTATTACCAATATTTCACAAAGATATGACCAAAGTTGTCCATAATGACACAAAAACTCGGTGACAAGGAGCGGAGACAATGAGGTTTACTCGAAGTCTCTAGAAACTTTTCCCAAGATACCATAGCTCCAGAGCTGAAAAACAACACAAGAAAAACTATTTTTGTATTCTATATTTCGGCGTGACTTCAGGGATTAGTGAAGAAACAAAACCTTTCTCTCCTTCAGGAAACAGAAACAAACAGTTTTTTGTACATGGCCACATACTTACTTTGAAATATAGAACACCAAAACTTGGTGTTGACTTTAATGTTAGTCAGAAAAAAATATTGTTTTCACTGCCTATTAAAATGAGAAACGGTCATAATGAAAACGTTGTATGTAATGCAAAGCAATGAGTCCACAGTGAAAGAAAGTATGTATCCGCTATACACTAAATGTTTCTCGTCTTGTGCCCAGTTGTTAATCAGCGCTGGGAACCAGCAGTTCGACAGTTCTCGGTCGGATTTCGAGGTAAGCGGACGGAACTCCTGGTGTTGACAACTGGCTCGCGTACAGCACACTGCTGGGCCGCGAATGGCGAGGGCTTTTACACTCCGGGTCGTAAATGTCTAACTCCGCGACGTTCCTGGGCTGCTTGAACTTGATGAGAACGAAACCCAGGACTGCACTACATGCACAGGAGATACCTGCAACAGACGTTACAACTGGTGGTTACAGACTTCTGCATCATCTAACTACTAGGATGGTTAATACTCTACTGTAGGCATCTGTTGGGCATTACGAACTTGGTTGAACGAAAACAAGGCTGCATTCAGGCAAACCTATCATGTCTCATCCAATCAAATCGCCCCCAAGGCGTTCAGAGATTTGAAGAACATGATGTCTGAACAATGACGTGCTCAGGGGAAAATTAATACACGTATGAGTGCCCGATGATTAAACGTCAATCTACATATTTAACTCTTCGTGCATTTCCATAAATATTGCCATCTCCACCGAAAGTGTGTACCGGTACTTAATTAATTGGTAAAAAAAGTCAAACCCGCTAGACGTATGGGTTAGTAATCGTTATACAGCGTTGTAAGCGAAAGACCACTTAGATACGATCTGATTTCATTTCTTCTTTCATTTGTCTGGTGTTCAATTTTTCATTTATCTTGTGGGAATATTATTGTTAGAACCCACCGCACTTCGCTAGGTACAGGACAAAGGCTCCGACTGTAAGCCGCACCCAAAACAGAGGACGCTGGATGCGATACGTGTATAAACCCAGACGGTTATCATCTCATTTGATTTGTGGTACATGCGGTACAAAATACAGTTTGTTTTGCAGAATCTTCCTGTTTCTTTGGGCTTTGGTTTTTGTCGTTGTACCCAAGAATATTCCACTTATACGATCGTGCGTTGAATTATTGGTGGAGACAAACACCAGCCGATTTCGGCATGTCTGAGTTTGTGCCCTTATTTTTTATACTGACACCTGCATAATACCAGCGATACTCGTATTTACCCAGTAGAACTGCAACATTTCAGCCTGCTAGCGAGGTTATGTATATCTTTTACTTCTACATAATGGAAGAATGGGGTCATTCATTTTGGCTTCGCTTTCATTGTAATTTTTTTTTTCAAAAGAGGTCTTAAGGGTAACAAGTCGTGTTGGCATCTCTCATTTCTCAGTCTTATTAAATGTATGCCACTGCCTTCCTTACATATCTGGATCGCGAACATAATTAATAAACCACCTCAAATATGTGACGTGTGGGGTCAATGGTATTTTACACGTCGCATGTGGTTATAAATGAACACGGCCGAAGTAGTGATCTGAGTGACGTTTGACCTGTCACGTCACGTTGCACGTGAAGGTTGTCGTGGTCTACGTAATAGAGTGTGGACATCGGGGAGCAAAAGTGAACATGGCCTTTGTAACATTTCCACACGGTGTTATTCTTGCCCGAAGCACACATAATTCATTGTGAAGGCAAACTATGGGCATGTTATAGGCATGTTAACATTGAAGAAACAAGCTGTTTAGAGCATCAAATTACGAAATAAAAGGGCTAGACACCTGGTACCTGCAGTCCTAAATATACCTCCTATAGTTTGCAAATCCGTCGGGTGTTTGTGTATTACTAACATTAGTATAATACAACAAGATAGAGTCAACAAGGTACCCGCTGTAAACCAATCAGTAGGCGAGGGTCCCCCAATCATGACATAGAACGTAATTGGGCAAGGACTTGTCGTGTGTGGAGAGCGGTGCCGTGGACGACTCAGTAGGCGAGGTTCCATTCCATTCATGACGGAAAGCCATACTGATCAAGTATGATGTTGAAAGCGGTGCCGTGGACGACACAGTATGCCAGAATCCCCCCCCCCCCCCCCCCATCTACCCCCCAAGTCATGACAGTCATTGATTATTATGATGTGCAGAGGGGAACGGACAAAAGCCCCGGTGGACAAAAAGCCTCACAGAGCTTTTGTCCTGGATTCTGTACAAAGCGGTGCCGTGGTCGACACAGTACACGAGGGTTCCTTCAATCATGACAAGGAGCCAAGCAGGCTACCTGAATAATTTCAACTTGGCGGCCAAGAGTTTCAGCTCTTGCTTTTGCCAGATTATAGATTAGTAAAGAGGCTCACACGTAACCTGTGAAATACCGCCTCTTGTCAGTTTACCTCAGTTACCATTTTATTCTAACTATTCATTTAAAAAGTTGCAAATTATACAGCCCCTAGCACCATGGCTAAAGCTGAACTAGGTAAAAAAAGATACAGCGATGGTACATCACTGGTCGAGAAATACTCAAAATGCTATGTCGTCATTATATTTAACATACAATCACATTAAAACGATGCAAAGGGGACAGGCCTCGGGGATGCTTAGCCCACCAGCAGGATTCTGGTGCATGCAGGAATACAATACAACTAAGACGTACAGCATAGAGAGAAAAACCAGAGCAGCGGCGACAGTGTGATAGCTGGCAAATGCTCACACGTAACCAGTGAAATTTACCTTGTGAATTTACATCAATTACAGTTTTATTATACCTGTTAATGTAAATGCATATGTCTCTTAATAAACGTCGCCCATTTTGTTTTCAGTAAACAAACCGTCATTTAAGCCCGGCGCACACGAGAGCTATGTGCTTAGCAAAAACTTCATTCGTCGCACTTTCCTTAAGCAATTAACTCTGGTCTGCGGTCAACTTTTCCGTAAGTTTTTGCCTTTTGTGGAGGTGTGCCAGTATCTAACGTGTTTGATAATTTCTTTCATTTGTGCATTATGTCTTGCCGTGTGTGACGAAAGAAAGCTATTTCCTTTCAAGCGTTTCCATGTCACATGATCTGGAATATGGGCGGTCCACAACGACATGATAATAGCAGACGACCAAAGCCGACATCTGTGTGTTATGAATATAGAAATGCAAACATTCGGCCTACGAGTTTGACCAAGTTTACCGGCGATTTCTTCCTGTGGCGATATCATCTTATCCCGATCTTTGAAATCTATGGAGCGAACATCATGAAAGCACGGACAGCATGGCCACAATTCAACCAAATTAGGCTATCTTCCAGCGTCTGTTATCATGTCGCTGTGGACCGCCATCTTGCAGATCATGTGACCTGAAAAAGCTTGTGCATTGCCCACTATCTGAAAGAAGATAGCTTTCGTTCGTCGCACACGACAAAACATTGTGCATGAATGTCTTTGATATTTGGCGCAGCTCCACAAAAGACAAAAACTTACAGAAAAGTTCACTGCAGACGAGAGTAAAGTGTTCGAGGCAAGTGCCGCGAATAAATTTTTGCTAAGCAAATAGTTCCCGGGCTTAAACGTCATGCGTGCTTAACTTACCTGCAAACACAAAGCTGTATAGGTAAGACCCTGAAGACTCCGCCAAGAGAGCTGCGAGACAAAAATTAATGTTTGGGAATAAAAATAAATAAATATTAATTAGTTTATTTATTTGATCATTAGTTATCGTCGAATTAAAAAACTTCCGATACTTTGACGATTAGTTTTAATGGTGGAATAAATACAATAAAGTTTTACGATAAAGATTAAGTTTTAAATCTCATGCATAGTGTAAATATTTAATGAAATACGGTACTAAGTGTTGTGAACGCGCGTTTACATTTGTGTTGAGTATAGATAATTAATGTTACATGGCACAGTTAACTGTGGTTTAACGCTATCATATGATGTTCAACATATGTTCTAACAGATAAGGGTAATTCATTGATTTGATCGGTGAATATTCACTTATACGCCGGTGGCCAGCATTATGGTGGGAAGAAATCGGACAGAGCCCAAGGGAAAGGATGAGGGTAATTGTTCAATACATTCTATGCTTAGCATGTAGACGACAACAAGAAAGAGGTTACTGTGAAGTATTTCTTTAAAACCATTAGGCGTGAGGACGGAAATGCCGTTTGTTATTTCAACTGATTTCGTTACCTGTCACGGGCGGTCCTATCAAGTAGCCAGTTCCCGATACCATCATCTCGACGCCGAAGGCTGTAGCAAGGTGCGCCAGTCCTGCTAAGTCTTTCGTCATTGGCGTTAGCACTACGTAAGGTCCTCCGGTAAAGAGTCCCATTAGACCAGCAAATGCCATGGACAACGTTAAAGAGGGAGAAACAAAGGGAAAGCCTGTTGTCAAGACAGCTATTATGGCAAACGAAGCACAATATAAAATAAACTTGTCCACGAAGGCTACAGTAAATCCCGTGAGAAGTCGCGAGACAATGTTACAGACGCCCATGACTGTGAAGAGAAGCGCAGACTGTGTCATGGTGGCTCCGTTGAACATGACGTAGCTGGGTAAATACATGTTCACCCAGGAAACGGTTATACTCCACAGGAAAATGCTGCTGTAAAACAAAAGCATGGGCAGGCTGAGGACGACTTTCAAAGAAGTTTTAATCGTCTTCTTCCAGTGAGACTCCGGACCAGAAGGGGGGTCATCCAGAGGTTTCTCCGTGACGGCTCCTGGGTGGTCGGAATGATCAGCACGATTCCCCCAATGGGATCTTTCCACGCTGTTCGGATGAATAATCATGGCAGACACGAACAGATTGGCGCTGATCCCAGCTAACATCAGGAACATTCCACGCCAGCCGAAAACGTTCTCGAAGAATCCAAGCAGCGGGGCACCAACTAGCATACCGATTCCTCCTCCAGTCATGACCAGGGCGATGGCCACGTTTAAGTACTTGTCAAAGTAAAACCCTATTATCACCACAGAAGGTGCAAATACCATACCAGAGCCAAGGCCTGCAAAACAAACAAGTTTCTTGTGACTGATGATATAGAAAACAGTGGGCAATTTTAACGTGGCATTGACCACATCCGCAGACCGGACAGGTAGATGTTAGTGTTACAGTAGTAACCCTGTAATGAGTTCCAGTGTAATACTATTTTATGATTCCACTATTTCTCCTTCGAAAGCTCAGCTCAATTTCAGATTAATAAGTCTTAGCGCTCATCTCACCTAACATTGTCCTTTCGACCAACACGTACGTGAGTTTTACGCATCTCAATTGTCACTGTAAGGAAACGGTGAGGTTTAAGAGTAAATGAATGGTCATGGCTAAACGGCCTATCGGCAATATTTCAGTACGTCTGTAAGGGCAACCTCACTTGTCATTAAGAACAGTGTTATGTTTTAGATTAAAGTTCCTCACCTGTCATTAAGGACAGTGTGATGTTTTAAATTAAGGCTCCCATGAGATTCTCCAGACTACCTCACCTGACATTAAGGACAGACTAATCTTTTAGAATCAGTCTCCATGGATTTCTGCTCACTACCTCACCTGTCATTACGGACAGTGTCATGTATTACATTAAGGCTCCATTGGGTTTCTGCTGGCTATCTCACCTGTCATTAAGGAGAGAGTGACGTACAGGTGGTCCAGTCTTGTGACAAATGCACTGGCTGTACAGCCGATGAAGATGAGGAGGCTACCGAGCATCATGGACGTTCTACAGCTGGTCATGTTTGTCAAGAATCCAACCAACGGACCTACGACGGTAAAGTTATTTATTGATTTATTTACTTATTTGATTGGTGTTTTACGCCGTACTCAAGAATATTTCACTTATTCCACGGCGGCCAGCATTGTGATGGGACGAAATAGGGCAGATTCCGGGGGGAAACCCACGACCATCAGCAGGTTGCTGGAAGACCTACACACATACGGGGGTAAAGTTAAGACGAAGAATAGCAGTATGATACCCACAATAGTGCAAAGCTAATGTATACGTCTGAGTTGACACTGCTATAACGGCCTTGCACACTTCATCTGACACTGTTCACAGTTGTAAGAGATTGTGACACTCTTACGAAGAATCTGCGAGCTATATTTAATGATAAATTATGGAGTCCACAAATTCGCATAATATATCCAGTAACTTAAAGTTAATTTATTTATTTAAACGACTGATATTTTACACCATACTCAAGAATATTTCACTTATACGACGATGGCCAGCATTACGGTGGGAGGAAATCGACCATAGCCTGGGGGAAACATACGACCATCCACAGGCTGCTCCAATGATTATATTTCTAATGGTCTTAAATAAATGTTATATCATATACATGTTTTTATATATTGTTTTTAGTTTTGTGTGCATTTATTTATTTATTATTCGATCGGTGAATACGGCATGCAAGCATTCCCCCTTATATGACGGTGCTCTAGTTATTAGGTGGAGGAGATCGGGCAGAACCCACTGGAAACCAATCACACCTGTCTACTTACCTCAGCGTAAAGTGTGGAACCACACATAACATCAGAAACCAACTGATTCAACATTGACATTTGAAGGCCCTTGGAACAGTAGAGAAATATCTTCAGTTTCATGCAAAAATAGAGGTCATCCACATCAAACGGTATCAATTCAATAAAATGTGGTATAGTAATAATCGTTATTATTGGAAGGTTTTCCGTGGCCGGGGGGGTAGTCAGCGCGCCAGCGCGGCGCAATTACCCAAATGTCTCTCACCAGTGCTGTCGATGAGAGTTCAAGTCCAGCTCATGGTGGCTTCCTCTCCGGGCGTACGTGGGAGAGTCTGACAGCGGCCTGCGGATAGTCAGGTTTCCCCCATCATAATGCTGGCCGCTCTCGTAGAAGTGAAACAGTCTTCAGTAAGGCGTAAAACACCAGTGAAATAAATAAATAAATATTGAAAGGTTTAAGACATGCCGGTTTACGAAACTGGCCCAGCTTTGTTTATTGTGTGGCGGGGCACCAAATGCCACAGACTCCTAAAAATGCCCTTTTCACATGATGTTTTGAATATAAAGGTTGATAATGAACATTGAAAAAAAAAAGTTAATTATTCTGTTAATCTGTTAATCTCAACAGAGAGTGTGTTGTCTGAGTGATGCCACAGTGTATTCTGTTGTTATAACACAGTATTCTGTTATGTTTAACACAATACACTGTTAGTCTAATAGAATGATTATGAATGATGAATGAATTAATAGAATATGTGTGTTATATTCAACAGAATAAGCTTCTTCAATAACAGAGTACATTCTAGCATAGACAACATACTTTCTGTTAAATTCAACAGGTTTTTTTTTTTGAGAGAGAGAGAATCACCGGGGTTTAATAGTATATGTTGTCCGCTGTTGTAATACATAAGGAGTATCCGTATTTAAACTATACAGTGCAACAAAAGTAAGTCCCCCCCAAACGTATTTTGATATCTCCCTTGATATGTAACAGATCGCAATGAAATTCTGCACACACTATCACAGTAATCCGGCGGACGTGGTGTATCAAGGATTAGCTTGTGAAATTTTCAAAATGGACCGATTTTCAGTTTGCGCATGCCCATTAGCGCACAACTGCACCTGCACGTTAATATTTGATATACCACGTCCACTGGATTACAGTGATGATGTGTGCAAAATTTCATTGCGATCTGGTACATATCAAGGAAGATATCAAACAACGTTTTGGGGGGGGGGGGTACTTTTGTTGCACTGTTGCCCTATAATCTTTACTTCGTCTTTACCTGTTAAATTGACTAGAGAAGTTGTTATACTGAGAACCCAGGATGTCTTCACCAGTCCTTCGTCGAACGTGTCTAGCAGGACGATCTGTATGACGCCTAAGCTGTACACCAACACGGCAATGATGATTTCAGCAAGCATTGCCGAAGCCATGACAAGCCAGGCCCAGCCGCGGTCCACGTCAGGCGCTCTGTCCCGGAGGACCATCGTGGACCAACCCTCGGTCCGGCTGTACTGAGGTGTGGGATGAACAGGAGCCGATCAGAGGGCGGGGTGGGAAAGGAACGAAACGAGGATGGTGCTGGGTTCAGCAGGCCTGGATCAGCATCTTATGCAAGTACACCCAACCCTGGCGTGACAGGCAGATCACGAGGCGTGACGATGTTAACACCTGTAGACAGTGCCTCCGTGCCCAGGCCCTCGCAGTACGGTATGTTTCAGCTCTCAGCAAACAAACGTATGTAGGGCCGAGTCAGTCATCTTCATTTACACACACGCGTGAGCGCGCAGGCCTGATCTAAGACTACGTTCTCCTTAGACTAAACATAAGACCACTATTTATTCCAAAGTCCTCTATTCATTGAAAGAAAAGATAACACCAGCCCAAATGTATGTAGGTTATACATGGATAAAGTGTCCCACAGGAAGTTTAAAAAGCATAACTTTTTATTTTTGCGATGTTGCACAACCGAGATAGCACAGTTCAAAGTAAGCAATATCGCGCATATTGACATCGTGGAAAACATTACCATGCTAGTGGTTTTAAAGGAGAAGAAAACATAAAAATGATGCCAAAATCAGATGCAAGAGCGTCAAAACTTAGTTACAAATATCATCTTTAACATTTTTTTGGAATTTTTTTTTTCAAGAGAAAGGGTATTTGAAAAGATTTTTGTATGGGGGGGGGATATTTGGGACCAACTTTTGTTATTTATCGTCGTTGCATAATAATGTTCTAAATAAGGATGCGGTGCTTGTCTAATAAATTTATTTGAATGTAAATTTGTTTATATCCAAACATATGCATTTAACCTAAATTATGATAATATTTATGAGCATATTAAAATATAAATATGATCCAAATTTAGGTTTAATACATTTGCTAGCTGGAAAGAACAAATTCTAGTGCAAAAATATTTATTAAACCTTTGTTACATCCTCATTTATGACATTATTAACAAAAGACTATAAATACCAAAGGTGGTCCCAAATACCCACCTTACAAAAATTATTTTCAAGTGTCTATTTTCTCCTTACGGAAAAATATTGAAGTCCACATTTAGGAATAATTTTTCACTCTCTTTCATCTGAACTTTATGTCATGTTTATGTTTTCTCCACTTTTAACGTTTACGTGGAAAGTCTGCCAGCAACATGGTGTTGGGTTTCCCCGCCCCCGGCTGTGCCCGGCTTCCTCCCACCATGATGCTGGCCACCGTCGTGTAAGTAAAATATTCTTGAGTAGAATACGCCCTACGGCATAAAACACGAATCAAAGAAATGAATAACAGTATTATTGTTAATAGGGATTACACTTCCGGAATATATCACAGATTCTAGTGCTGAAATTTGGCCACTGCGGGTTTCGAACCAGCGACCTCAGAGACAGGCACCAAATCGCCAGCGATACATGTCAACCGATTAGATCACTCGACCAACAGGCCTTCCACAAAAATAAAAGGTGGACTTTACAGCGAACATGCATTACCCCTCTGATAATCACAAATGACGTCACTCCCTGCGGTGAATATATCAGATAGGTACAGATGTCATTTAGATGAACATTTTTGTGGAAGGCCTATTGGTCGAGTGGTCTAGATGGTTGACATGTATTCCTTCCTATTTGGTGCCTGACCCTGAGGTCTCTGGTTCAAAACCCGCACATCGTGTTTCCGGTTGCTGTAATGCGGAGCAGTCCATAGACTCGTAAGAATTCGTCACTTACAAATTCATTTATAGAGTTATCAAACACGTCAAAAAAACGTCTGTGGCGGTTTAGTTCTGTTTCCACCACACACTGGTCCTAAATAACTCAGGCTATATTATTTTTTATTCTTTAAAGCGACCTGGTCGCCCAAACATTAGTTATCTTTGCGTTACTACAGAACGGCATGAGTATCGGGGTATTTTTCTCAAGAAGTGAAAGTTACAAGATTTTCGTTAATCCCAGACCCAACATTGTACGTTAAGTAAATGTTTAAAAATAACAACAACAGCAAGAGCAACAACGACAAGAAATGAAAGTCTGCCAGAATATTTAAATGAGGCGCTGCCAATCCAGTGGAAATGGAGCATGTGCACAGCGCTAGGTAAATGTTCACATGTAAACGAACATGGCTGATTACACGTGCAAAAAGACCTTACGGCTCGCTCATTTTGATTGATTGATTTTATTAGCCATGCAATAATAAATATATACATTGGATTTTAAGACATCAACAAAATACGGATACAATGTGATAACAATGAAGTCTAGAAAGATATAATACATGGTGGGAATAAAGCTCAGGTTGAGCTTGTTCTATCCCATGTATAAGTAATAACAGCATTGGAGATGTGAGCCTGACAGTTTGTGTCTAAAAATATATTTTTTATTTCTAAATATATATGAATTTATTTTTTACCTCAACTATGCCTTAATTGTGTAATGTTAGACTAAAGATTGCAGCTTAGAGATTAGAGTAGAAAAGTAGAAAAGATTTTAATAAAGACTGAAAGTGCGATTAAGAAGAAACTGATCTTAGTGTTAATGGAAGTTTATTCCATTCCCTAGAACAATGGTTTATACAATGGTTTGTGGAAGGCTAGTTGTCTGTCTCTCGTGTGATATGGATATAAAATTTAAAATGATTAAACGGGAATAGTGCCTATGGAATACAAGTAAATATGAGTTTGTAACAGAGTAGAAAATAGAGATAGTTCGGCAAGATAACCAAATCCGGAAATTGGAGCTATTTTCTTGTTATTGCACTGAGAAAAGTTAATGAGTCACTGTTGTGTCATATGGACTCATCCCAGCGAGTGAGTTGTGTTCGACTCAGTGATGTCAGTCACATGACCTACTCTGGACACAAACTGAGTCGCGTCTGAGTAACTTTCTTGGACAAATGACTCATCGCATGAGTTTTAGTAATCGTCCCAGTGAGTCATATGACAGGTGAACAATGGTAAACTGTTTAAAATCTTACACCAAATGCAATCCAGTACGAACTAGATTAGCCCCGTATCCATTCCTGTAGGTCTGTAACGTTTTGTGACCAAATGGGTTATGCATTTAATATCTAATGCCGAGAACAATATGGTTAGCCCAGCTTGGACTTTAATTCCCAGTGTGTGTTAAAACAAGTGGAAGCAAGCCATGTTATGTTACTTTTTTCTGACACTTAAGGTGATCTCGTTCATTACTCAAAATAAGTTTTATATAAATGTATTCAGTATAAGTGAACGGGAGCTTTTTTTGTGTGAAAAGAGGATTTACATGTAAATCTGAGACTGCTATATGTAGTACACTAAAGCTTCTCGTGGTGAACAGTACCACCTTGTATTTGAACCCAGGAGAATGCATGGTGATCACGGATAGTACCAGAAAAGAGGATTTACATGTAAATCTGAGACTGCTATATGTAGTACACGAAAGCTTCTCGTGGTAAACAGTACCTCCTTGTATTTGAACCCAGGAGAATGCATGGTGATCACGGATAGTACCAGAAAAGAGGATTTACATGTAAATCTGAGACTGCTATATGTAGTACACTAAAGCTTCTCGTGGTGAACAGTACCACCTTGTATGTGAACCCAGGAGAATGCATGGTGATCACGGATAGTACCAGAAAAGAGGATTTACATGTAAATCTGAGACTGCTATATGTAGTACACTAAAGCTTCTCTTGGTGAACAGTGCCACCTTGTATGTGAACCCAGGAGAATGCATGGTGATCACGGGTAGTACCAGAAAAGAGGATTTACATGTAAATCTGAGACTGCTATATGTAGTACACTAAAGCTTCTCTTGGTGAACAGTACCACCTTGTATGTGAACCCAGGAGAATGCATGGTGATCACGGATAGTACCAGAAAAGAGGATTTACATGTAAATCTGAGACTGCTATATGTAGTACACTAAAGCTTCTCGTGGTGAACAGTACCACCTTGTATGTGAACCCAGGAGAATGCATGGTGATCACGGATAGTACCAGAAAAGAGGATTTACATGTAAATCTGAGGCTGCTATATGTAGTACACTAAAGCTTCTCTTGGTAAACAGTACCTCCTTGTATTTGAACCCAGGAGAATGCATGGTGATCACGGATAGTACCAGAAAAGAGGATTTACATGTAAATCTGAGACTGCTATATGTAGTACACTAAAGCTTCTCTTGGTAAACAGTACCACCTTGTATTTGAACCCAGGAGAATGCATGGTGATCATGGATAGTACCAGTGCTTGTATTTGTTCTTTTACTGACAGTGCACTTTACTGTTATCTCTCTTTTTCTTTTTCCTGGACTCGTTTTATGCATGGATATTTCTAAAATTCAGTGACAAGGACAAACATTTGTGCTAAACATCAAAATTCTGTTGTGTAATGGGCTACTGTCATGACTGTAGTATTTACTTTACTTATTGGTGTTTTACGCCGTAGTCAAGGATATTTCACTTACACCATGACAGCCAGCAAAAAGATGGGAAGAAGCTGGTCAGTCCCTGGGGGAAAACCCACTACCATGCGCAGTATGTTCGCAAACCTTCAAGCTTTCCACCGGAGAGAAAGACAGCATGAGCTGGCCATTATATCTTGCTAACAGGCTATAGTCACTCGTCAGACGGTAGTTAATTAGAACAGCGTTATCACAAGTCTAGGTAGTCCTGTGACTCGTCAATGTATAGTCATGTGACTAACAATGAGTTATCTGACCAGCGGAGAGTCCATTGACCAGCGGAAGGAGTCCTTGGAGCAAATGAGCGAGTCTTTTGACCAATAAAATGAGTCTTTTGTCTAGTTTAGCGAGTCTTTTGACTAAATGCATGAGTGGTGAGTACTCATGTGAGTTTCATGACCGACCAAGTGAGTCTTTCATAACTCAGCTGATCTGGTCATATGACTCAGTTTTCTGCGTGAAATTAGCTCAGTTGTATAACTCAGATTATTGAGTCAGCTGACCCGAACTTTTCTCTCTGTGTGTGGTTTATTAACATATATTTGGCTTTGGAGGCATTCATAGGGAGGAGGGAATTGGGTGACTGATCAAATGTTTCACAAAAGTGACCAACAGTTTGACTGGGTCAAACCCACTAAGTGAGAGGTCGATCGACCTGGCATTTTTACTACTTTTGCCTGGGGTGCATACATCACCATTTTCTTAAAAACATAAATATTCATACAGAAAGCAAGCAGAAATAAAGCCACAGCTTCAGTATGTCTGAGAATCTTACTTGATCATCATAAAGAGTCCATTGCATGAGTTATGGAGTATACAGAGAGGATCTCGAAAACAAGCGAAATGAAGAAAACTATATACCCCAATTTTTTTTAAATATTCCTTTTGGGGTATTTTTTACACCTGATAATTACCCATCTGTTTTATGCATATTTTCCGTCATTGGTGGGATTTTTCGGTAATTACATCATCGTTGATCTTGCTCGGAGCGCGGCGAACACCCCGAGGTGCCCCGAGCCCAGTGAACTGTGGTCGATATAGTGACGAAACCCGAGCGTATTTAACTTATCGGTATAGTGTTCATATGTTTTGATATTTCGAAAGCATTCGATAGAGTTGGGCACCGTGGACTTATCGCAAAACTGCCGTTCTGGGGTATTAATAGAAAACTACTCAATTGGTTCATGGAAAATAGAGGCTATCTATATTACAGAGGACTGAAAGACACTCCTTTTCTTTACATGTGAGACACTGACATCAGTAAAACTTTATCCACTCAGTTGAAGTGCGGGTCAACAGAGACAGCTCGTGGTATGTAGACAAACAATATGTCCCTGTTTTAAGTTAAATACATAGCATATATATATATATATATATATATATATATATATATATATATATATATATATATATATATATATATATATATATATACAGCGTATCTGTATAATGTGGACATATACGTACCTTCATTTGTTCTCAATAGAACCTACACATCGTACTCTAATACTGGATGTATACACTACCATCCATAACTGTCATATATGTTCTATGACGCAGCCTCTATGCTTGAAACGAATTATGCAGGAAACAGGCCTATATACAGTGTGTATATGTGCGTGCTTGGGGTTTAAAGTCTTCGGTATGACACGAGCCGGGTTTCATTCCTGGGTCTCTCAACTTCGGGGCGGACGCTGTAATCATTAGGCCACCTAAGCGGTCCAGAGTGAGTGAGTGTGAGTGTGTGGAGTTATATTTACAATGTTCTAGTATTTTTCAACTTGCGCAGCTCATACTCTTTCGATCGCTTTTTGGCTTGTGAGTCGTTTTGCACATACAATAATCGCATCCCCACAGAGCAAAATACTATCTAGTATTTGTATGTTAATGACTGATTTTATTCATTTGAATGGTGTTTTATAGGTCGTACTAGAGAATATATCACTTATACAACGGTGGCCAGCACAGTGATGTGAGGATATAGAATACGTATAGCCAACAGAGAATAGACGCAAATGCCGACTAACAATAGAAAGTTTGCTGATGGCGACGAGCAAAATGTCAAAGATGGGTTAACCTTAGAATTGTATAATAATACACCATATTTGGTTTACCATATCAATGCAGGCAAGTTCGTGGCTATTTCAGTACAGAAGGACACAATTAACTTGAAAATTCACGGGAAACTGTTAACCCTGACAACCAATAAAATGACACTTAAAATAGACCTTGCTTGATCACAGGGTTCATAGTTTATCTGTTAGAGTTATCAGATGGTGTATAGGTTAATACCCTGTGTCAGTTAGATTACGGCCATACATGACAGACGTATTGACTAGCAACTGCCCAAGGTCAACCAGATTTTGCGCTAGATCAAACAACAGGAGTCGCTGATGAAATCTTCCTGAACATTTTCATGAGCCTTAACAGGGGATGTTGGGAGAGCTGGCCCGGCTAAACATTGCAGGTACAAACTATAAAGCCTAAATCTGACGGCGAGGAGCTCTGACTGTGAGGAGCTCTGACGGTGAGGAGCTCTGACGGTGAGGAGCTCTGACTGTGAGGAGCTCTGACGGTGAGGAGCCCTGACTGGTAACTCCATTATTTTTTCAAATAGGTCAAATTTTTGATGTGTTTGTTGTTTATTGCCATATTCTAGAATTTTTCTAAAAACGGTAAGTTGTTTTTGGGTTGAGTCAGCCGGAGTTCCAGGGATAAACTAAACCTGCCTTTGGCGAAAGGTTAATTTTAAGAGGAACTTGAACCGCTCCAGTGGGTCATGTGGTTGTAGGCCTATAGGCCTATCTGAAAAAATCCATTTATTCTAGTGAAGCCAGTGTTGGTCACACTTGTTCTAGTGTAGCCAGTTTTGGTGACCCTTGTTCTAGTGTAGCCACTTTTGGTGAAAGTTGTTTTATAGTGTAGCCAGTTTTAGTGACAGTTGCTCTGGGGCTTCCAGTTTTGGTGATAGTTGTTCAGGCGTAGCCAGTTTTGATTACTGTTGCACTGGCATAGCCAGTTTTGGTGACCGTTGTTCAGGCGTAGTCAGGTGTGGCGATTGTTGATCTGGCGTTGGCAGGTTTGGCGACTGATGTTCTGGCGTAGCCAGTTTTGGTTACTGTTGTACTGGCAGTTTTGGTTACTGTTGTACTGGCATAGCCAGTTTTTGTGATAGTTGTTCAAGCGTAGTCAGGTTTGGCGATTGTTGATCTGGCGTAGCCAGTTTTGGTGGCTGTTGTACTGCCGTAATCAGTCTATGATTTGAATCTGCGAGAGTTGTTGATCTTTTATATAGTATTTACATTGGCTAACAACCTTCCTAGTCTTAATGAGATTTTAATTATATCCAGGCGTCAAAAGTGGAGGTCCTTGGTCAATAATCGCAAGGCCCATTACCAAACAGCGTTCAACACAAACCACTTAAGAACTATAAATAGAGATTATCACACCAGTGTCGCGAGGCTGATGCACAGGCCGACCGCAACAACATCGCGGAACACACACTTTTATGATAGTCTATTTATCATATACCTTTATTTATGCATAATAAGTTGTCAGCGTTTTTTTTCATCAGTCAGCAGACCGACTTGCTAGAGACCCAGCGCCGACAAATATAGTCCATGTATAAATGAGCCCAATTTCTTCAGCTCGAAAACTATTATGTTCTGTAAATTTCTATTTCATTAGTTTCAGTTGCAAACTATTTAAAAAATCAGTCTAGTAAAACTTCACGAGCCTAAACTATTGCAAGGTCGCCACTTCACGAGATGAGGTGAAATCCCTACGCCACGGGAATTCCCTCACGCTCTGGCGTCACGCGAGAGAGACGTAGGTTACGTTAGCAAAGTTTCAACGTGCGGTATGGTTTAAAATCATATCTTGTTTGAAAGGAACGGCTTCAGACCCTGATGTTGATAGGACTGAAAGTTTGGCTCTACAAAGGTCATGTGAAGTGTGCATTTATTGAAAGTGTCATCCCCGTGTGGCCCTGTATTCACCGAGCGTGTGTGGCTGTAGGTCCGGTGACTCCACCAGAAATTTTCAAAAAGAGCAGTGAATATTGATCATGGCGCACCGGTATAAATTAATGATGAACCTACTGACGACTGTCGTGAGTATGTGAGAGCCGAATATATTTGGTATTTTTACTGTTCACATTCAGTAAATGGGAAGACGAAATTTCATCGACCCTCATTGAAACGATGAGAGATCACCGACTGTATGCGATGACGAACATGTGAATATTTATCTGCCCGACCTTGTGTTTAGGTTACTTAAGGGACAAAGTTAAGGATTTTCACCAAGAAATGAATATGAGAAGAAGATTCGCCAAAAAATTTATCCTGACTCCCATTCAAGGCTTCTTGGAAATGGATTTAGAGCACAAAAAGAAACACAATTTTGATATTATGTTCGTATTTGTATTATTCATCTGTCCTCATCATACATATGGGAAGACAGCCCATATATTTGTAGCTTCATTCTAGCTTATCGCAATTCCACTCTTTCTTCACAGAATGGCCAGCCCACGTTCGATGTTCCTGGGCCTGACTGCGTGTGTGTTTCTCCTTACAGTGGTCATGCTCTGGTCAAAGATAATTCTACATCTCTCTATCGTGGTACCTCCGCGTTCTACAAAAGCAGTTTTCAAATACCACAGACCAGTCCTCAGGAAAGAGGGAAAACTTTTTTCTCGTCCTCTGTTGTCAACGTTATCCTCTACAAAAGCCCTTGTGCCGTCCCCTATCAACGCGCATGCCAAGTGTAAGGAAAAACGCCACGTGATCTACGTGAGAATCCCCAAAACCGGAAGCAGCACGATGACCCACCTCATGTGGCGTTTCGGAAATCAGAGAGGCCTCAGGTTTTTGCTTCCACGGCCTGGTTTCGAAGGGAGTCAAAACAAACTCTCTTTGAATAAGTTTTATTTACCAAACTCCAGAAAATATTGTGACTTGATGGCTTAATCACGTGATCTATGATTATGCAAATTTCAAGCGATATTTTCCTGCTGACGTTGTCTACATTTCTCTGTTACGAGAACCTATGAACCAGTTATATTCAACCATCTATTACCTGAACTTTAACATTCAGGGTGACAACAAAGTAAAGGAATTATTTGCTCAAGCCTGAAAAGTATGAACCAAAGTCTGGTTCCCGATCTTTAACTCATAACCCAATGATGTCATTCTTTGGCTTAGCTCCGAGTTACTTTCGAAATGTTGATAAAATCCGTCAAAAAATCGCAGAAAATTGATGAGAAATTTGCAATGGTGCTGATTTTAGAGAAACTGGACGAGTCGCTGGTGTTACTCAAACGTAAGCTCTGTTGGACGACAAATGATATTTTGTATATGATAAAAAATAAAAACTGGAAAAAACCAGTTGTCAATATTACCGACGAAGACTACAAAAGGTTAAAAAATTGGTCAATGGCGGACTACATTTTGTATGAGCACTTTCTTGGTAAACTTCAACGATCCATTGAAACCGAAGGGGAAGACTTTCAGCAAGAACTTTCCTTATTCCATTCAATAAAAGACATTTAAGGAATTTGTCAAAGGGGAAACTCTAACCAGACTTTGACAATTGCATCTAGCAAGTTTTCTGCATCATTCAAAGTTCCTTACAGGGATTGTCAAAGACTGGCCTCGCGTGGGCCGCTCGTCCTAGACGATATTCGACGCCAACAAAAACTGAAGAATTTTTGCAATAGTAAATGAATAAATGTATACAGACAAATTATTATTATTATGGTGGTTTTAAACTGTAATATTATCTAGTAGAATTAATACACAATAACAGCTTATGTTTCCTCCATCTCATGCGGATTTGAGTGTACATAATTAATGTGATTAAGCTGTGCATTCAACTGTCACACCGAAACACCTTCATGTCCCACAAAACAATGCAATCTGCTTGACCTTCAAATCACGGAAAATCACACAGCCTACGTGATCTTCTGGTATTATACGTCCGAGAACTTACCGGTTTCAGAGCTGGTACCCAAGCATTCACCACTAAATTGACGATCACATCACGATTTTGTCTTTGCAAAATGTTACATTGATTGTCTACCAACATGCCGAGGATAGAATATTTAATCAGCACGAAATGAGAGAGGAAACCGGGCAAAACCCGAGGGAAATCCACGAAGGTTGTTGGCAGACCTTCCCACGTAAAGTATGAGTGGAAGTCAGCATGCATGAGCTGGACTTGAACTCACAGCGACCATACTGGCGGGAGGCTTATGGACCATTGTTTTTATGTGCTGGCGTGCTAACCCCCTCGGCCTCGGATCACCACCCCCCTCCCCCCATTTGTCTGGTGTTTAGTGTTATAAAGAGTACAGATAATGTCTGTACAACATATGTTGTCGTGATGGCTAAGGACTTATATAGGCTAAGTGCGCTTCATGAAACCGAGGACTGTCCTGGGATGGAACTAGTCTATCTCAGGCATGATTAATACATAGGCACTCGCACAACAAGGCTACAGTATACAGATGTGTAGCGAATGTCTTTCGTTGTGTCCGCCTATCACCGTGCCCAGTGGACAGGATTCCAGTGCCTGTAGCAAGTGTCTATCGATGACGTGTTATGGACACCACAGTGCAATCCATTGATATCAAATAAGGAAAAGCAGAATTCTGTCAAGTATCAAATATACAGTATACCTGCAATATGCATTCCATGAAATCACATGACTTTAAAAACTGAATGAACTCTACAAACAATCCCACATCTAAATTAAAAAGTTTGTCTGTCAGTATTCAATAAATAAATAAATAAATAAACAAAAATTCTACTCTTTTGCACTCGCACTATTTTGTAGTATGGTGTGGCTTTATGACATTCAAAACTTGCATAGACACGAGACTAGCGTAATACAACCCTGTTAATGAATTACTGCACAATCAAACATGTTTAGCAGGTCTATATACATCATCTGTGCACAGCCAATATAGACAGGCGGCCTCCATGCCCGAGGTTGTTAGCGTGCCAGCGCGGTGCATTATCCCATGAGCCCCTCACCAATGCGGTCACTATGAGTTCAAATCCATATCATGCTGTCTTCTTCTGGGAGTGAGTGAGTGAGTGCTTGGGGTTTAACGTCGTACTCAACAATTTTTCAGTCATATGACGACGAAGGAATCATTAGGGTGCATGTACGTATAATGTGCCTCCTTGTTGCAGGACGGATTTCCACCGCTCTTTTATTTAGTGCTGCTTCACTGAGGCGACTTACCGAAGGCAAGTAAGCGGCCCCGCCCGAGCCATTATACTGATACGGGTCAACCAGTCGTTGCACTATCTCCTTCATGCTGAACGCCAAGCGAGGAAGTTACAACTTCCTCTTTTAAAGTCTTAGGTGTGACTCGATCAAGGATTGATCCTGGATCTACTGGTCCCGAAGCGGACGCTCTACCAACTGTGCTATCCGGGCCGGTCTCTTCTTCTGGGAAGGTCTGTCAGCTACCTGCGTATGTTTGTAGGTTTCCCCCGGGCTCTGCCCGTTTTCCCTCCACCATAATGCTGACCGCAGTCGTAAAAATGAAATACTCTTGATTGCGGCGTAAAACATTAATGAAACAAATAAATATATCTAGTGACAGGTACGTTGTTTGTAACTTTTATGAGGATACAATTTTAGTAGTATTCATTCAGTAAAATGCACTTACAGACCCAATTACAAAGTGTATGCCCTGTACAGAATATTGTTTGTACGGAGCTGGGTATCTACCGTGAAAACAACGACAACAAAAACGACCCAATAGACAGAGGCTTACTTTGTTCGATCATGTGACCAATGTTCCGGTAAATCACCATAGCCCTGTTGCTAAGCTCTGTGAAGAGCAGTCAAGACACTTCATCTATCTGTTGAGCCTATATCGACCTACACCGTTCTAGGTCACTTTGTACGCATGTACGGGTTTACCATTCGCACTATTCATTTTTGATCTGGTAAGATAGAGGCCTATGTCTAAACCGGGCAGAGCACGGGGAAAACCCACAGCGATTCGCTGTTTATACGGGTATTGGGTACACAGACATGTTTATATGGGTATTGGGTTCACAGACCTGTTTACATGGGTATTGGGTACACAGACCTGTTTATATGGGTATTGAATACTCAGACATGTTTATATGGGTATTGGATACTCAGACATGTTTATATGGGTATGTGATACTCAGACATGTTTATATGGGTATTGAATACTCAGACATGTGCATATGGGTATTGGATACTCAAACATGTTTATATGGGTATTGAATACTCAGACATGTTTATATGGGTATTGAATACTCAGACATGTTTATATGGGTATTGGATACTCAGACATGTGCATATGGGTATTGGATACTCAGACATGTTTATATGGGTATTGGATACTCAGACATGTTTATATGGGTATTGGATACCCAGACATGTTCATATGAGTATTGAATACTAAGACATGTTTATATGGGTATTGGATACTCTGACATGTTTATATGGGTATTGGATACTCAGACATGTTTATATGGGTATTGAATACTCAGACATGTTTATATGGGCATGTGATACTTAGACATGTTTATATGGGTATAGAATACTCAGACATGTTTATATGGGTATGTGATACTCAGACATGTTTATATGGGTAGTGAATACTTAGACATGTGCATATGGGTATTGAATACTCAGACATGTTTATATGGGTATTGAATACTCAGACATGTTTATATGGGTATTGAATACTCAGACATGTTTATATGGGTATTGAATACTCAGACATGTTTATATGGGTATTGGATACTCAGACATGTTTATATGGGTATTGGATACTCAGACATGTTTATATGGGTATTGAATACTCAGACATGTTTATATGGGTATTGGATACTCAGACATGTTTATATGGGTGTTGGATACTTATACATGTTTATATGGGTATTGGATACTCAGACATGTTTATATGGGTATTGGATACTCAGACATGTTTATATGGGTAATGGATACTCAGACATGTTTATATGTGTATTGAATACTCACACATGTTTATATGGGTATTGGATACTCAGACATGTTTATATGGGTATTGAATACTCAGACATGTTTATATGGGTATTGGATACTCAAACATGTTTATATGGGTATTGAATACTCAGACATGTTTATATGGGTATTGAATACTCAGACATGTTTATATGGGTATTGGATACTCAGACATGTTTATATAGGTATTGGATACTCAGACATGTTTATATGGGTATTGGATACTCAAACATGTTTATATGGGTATTGGATACTCAAACATGTTTATATGGGTATTGAATACTCAGACATGTTTATATAGGTATTGGATACTCAGACATGTTTATATGGGTATTGAATACTCAGACATGTTTATATGGGTATTGGATACTCAAACATGTTTATATGGATATTGGATACTCAAACATGTTTATATGGGTATTGGATACTCAAACATGTTTATATGGGTATTGGATACTCAAACATGTTTTTATGGGTATTGGATACTCAGACATGTTTATATAGATATTGGATACTCAAACATGTTTATATGGGTATTGGATACTCAGACATGTTTATATGGGTATGTGAAACCCAGACATGTTCATATGGGTATTGAATACTCAGAGATGTTCATATGGGTATTGGATACTCAAACATGTTTATATGGGTATTGGATACTCAAACATGTTTAATATGGGTATTGGATATTCAAACATGTTTATATGGGTATTGGATACTCAAACATGTTTATATGGGTATGTGATACCCAGACATGTTCATATGGGTATTGGATACTCAGACATGTTTATATGGGTATTGGATACTCAGACATGTTTATATGGGTATTGAATACTCAGACATGTTTATATGGGTATTGGATACTCAGACATGTTTATATGGGTATTGAATACTCAGACATGTTTATATGGGTATTGGATACTCAGACATGTTTATATGGGTATTGAATACTCAGACATGTTTATATGGGTATTGAATACTCAGACATGTTTATATGGGTATTGAATACTCAGACATGTGCATATGGGTATTGGATACTCAGACATGTTTATATGGGTATTGGATACTCAGACATGTTTATATGGGTATTGAATACTCAGACATGTGCATATGGGTATTGAATACTCAGACATGTGCATATGGGTATTGGATACTCAGACATGTTTATATGGGTATTGAATACTCAGACATGTGCATATGGGTATTGAATACTCAGACATGTGCATATGGGTATTGAATACTCAGACATGTTTATATGGGTATTGAATACTCAGATCTGCATATGGGTATTGGATACTCAGACATGTTTATATGGGTATTGGATACTCAGACATGTTTATATGGGTATTGAATACTCAGACATGTTTATATGGGTATTGGATACTCAGACATGTTTATATGGGTATTGAATACTCAGACATGTTTATATGGGTATTGAATACTCAGACATGTGCATATGGGTATTGAATACTCAGACATGTGCATATGGGTATTGAATACTCAGACATGTGCATATGGGTATTGGATACTCAGACATGTTTATGTGGGTATTGAATACTCAGACATGTTTATATGAGTATTGGATACTCAGACATGTTTATATGGGTATTGAATACTCAGACATGTTTATATGGGTATTGGATACTCAGACATGTTTATATGGGTATTGGATACTCAGACATGTTTATATGGGTATTGGATACTCAAACATGTGCATATGGGTATTGGATACTCAGACATGTTTATATGGGTATGTGATACTCAGACATGTTTATATGGGTATTGGGTACTCAGACATGTTTATATGGAAATTGGTTACCCGGAACTGTTTATATTGGTACTGGATACTCAGACATGTTTATATGGGTATTGGGAGCCCGGACCTGTTTATATGGGTATTGAGTACCCAGAACTGATTGTGTTGGTATTGGGTACTCAGACCTGGTTATATGGGTATCGGGTACCCAGAACTGTTTACATGGGTATTGGGTACCCAGACCTGTTTATATGGGTATTGGGAGCCCGGATCTGTTTATATGGGTATTGAGGAACCAGAACTGATTGTGTGGGTATTGGGTGCTCAGACCTGTTTATATGGGTATTGGGAACCCGGATCTGTTTGTATGGGTATTGGATACCCAGAACTGTTTATATTGGTATTGGGGGCTGAGAACTGTTTATATGGGTTTTGGGAATCCGGATCTGTTTATATGGGTATTGAGTACCCAGAACTGAATGTGTGGGTATTGGGTACCCAGATCTGTTTATATGGGCATGGGGTACCCAGAACTGTTTATATGGGTATTGGATACTCAGACATGTTTATATGGGTATTGGATACTCAGACATGTTTATATGGGTATTGGATACTCAAACATGTTTATATGGGTATTGAATACTCAGACATGTTTATATGGGTATTGGGCCTGTATAAGGACTGTATGTATAAGTACATATGGGTACTGAGTATCTAGACATGTTAATATAGGTATTGGGTGCTCAGAACTGTTTATATGGGTACTGAGTACCCAGAACTGTTTATATAAGTAGTGGGAACCCGGATCTGTTTATATGGGTATTGGGTATCCAGATCTATTTGTATGGGTATTGAGTACCCAGAACTGTTTATATGGGTATTGGGTACTCAGATCTGTTTATATGGATATTGAGTACTTGGGTCTGTTTATATGGGTATTGAGTACCCAGAATTGTTTATATAAGTATTGGGAACCCGGATCTATTTATATGGGTTATTGGGTACCCGGATCTGTTTATATGGGTATTTAGTACCCAGAACTGTTTATATGGGTATTGGGTACTCAGACCTGTTTATATGGATATTGGGTATTCAGAACTGATTATATGGATATTGGATACTCAGACATGTTTATATGGGTATTGGGTACCCGGATCTGTTTATATGGGTATTGAGTACCCAGAACTGTTTATATGGGTATTGGGTACTCAGACCTGTTTATATGGGTATTGGGTACTCAGACCTGTTTATATGGGTATTGGGTATTGAGTACCCAGAACTGATTACATGGATATTGGATACTCAGACATGTTTATATGGGTATTGGGTGCTCAGATCTATTTATATGGGTATTGGGTGCTCATATCTATTTATATGGGTATTGATTCCAGTTGGATAACTACTGTTCGATACGTCACGATGTAGTAAGAGAAACGTTTGTAGGGGTGATCCCCCTTGGTAAGACCCTCTTCTGTACACTCTGAAGGGATCGATTTCTGGTACGATCAGCACTTTTTTTTGCCACTGTGTTGTTTTCACGAAATTATGATGTTTATTCTGTTTTTTTTTGTGATTTTCTACCTCTCAGTCAGAATAAGGAACGACATCGGTGCGCGTATGTAAGTATGAAACAACAACCGATGTTTTCAGCGTTAAGTTTTGTGTGCACGAAATCCAATAACGAAAACTGGTCGTTTGTTAGCCCCGAAAGACTCCAACTCCTTTTCTTATATACTGGCCTAGCGTCGATAGAGTCTCGACGCTAACATTGTTAATTTCGTACTCAACGAAGGCCCAGGCCGATTTTCGGAGCCTTCATGGCTATAATAAAACTATTCTAAACCGAGTAGGGACGTATGGTTGCGGTGCGGAAAACAGGTCTCTAAGTTGGTGTCTTACTTGCGCGAGACTTGTTCAGTAACAAAGACAATCTGCCTGGACCTTCGTTAAGTACAAAATTAACATTGTATGCGTCGAAACTCAACGACGCTAGGGAAATATAAGAAAAAGAGTTGGAGTCTTTCGGGGATAGTCGTTTGTTAGCCAAATAAATTAGAACTTTTTTATGCTAACGATATAACATTTGCATAAAACGTTTAGCCTAATCAATTAGACTAGCCTTCATTTAAATCAGCATTTCGTATATGCAAGTCCGCATTCCATATATGCAAGTCTGCTGTCCATATTATATCCATTTCATATTGGCATTCAGCATATGCACAAGTCTGCATTCCATATGCATTAGAATGTTTTTCATTTCACATGTCTGCATACTTTGTATAGTAATCTGCGTTCCATATATAGAAATATGCATTCCATCTATACAAGTTTGCATTCCTTATATACAAGTTTGCATTCCATGTTTATGTGTTTGCATTAAACAGGACTGCATAATCTTTTAAATTTGCACTCCACATATATACAAAACAGATTGCATTTATATGTTGTGTTTATTGACTGTTTCTTAATTTTTTATTTTATTTTACTGTTTAGGTCCTTGAAGAAAAATAGCCAAATCTGAGTGTTTGGGTGACAGATTTATGCAGGTCAGTCACCTTTGAATACGATGAAGAAATCCATTCCGAGAAAGCAAACCTAAATGGAGTTATGATGATAGAGTGAAGCAATGGATAGACATTTGAAGAGGTGTCATTCTTTTTTCATAAACTTGTAAGTTTAATTGTTTAGTGTGGGAACTGTGGAAAGGCTTTAATGTTTGTGTAATTTCACTTATATTTATAGATTCACTATTGTTTATGTTCAGTGTGTTTTTTATTGTTCAAAATTTAAACACGTCTTCCAGTGTCTAGTATATTGCAGAATGTCATAGATATCTGAACTTCATTCATGCTTCCGTCATCACCTTATATCAATATACATTTTTGGAAATACTTTATTTTTTCATTCAAATTCCAAAATTAACTGCCTTGAAAGGAAGGGAGCTGGCACTTCTCAGATTTCTCCACCCTATGAAACTCTCACTAGTACTACCTATCCAAAATGCTTTCACCAAATAAAGATTTCTGGGAGTGAGGCATAACTCATAGAGCGAGTTAGTTTTGTGACTCCCAATCACATGGCACTCAGGGTATCGCTGTGAGTTCAGTCCCGGTCATGGACAAGCGATTTCTACATTCTCATCTTATAGTTCATATTTGTAGAACAGTTGTGATAATAAATGATCGTTGACACTTTTGTGGCTATATATGGCTTTACCCTCCTGTTCGCTTAGACCACTTGAATGGCCTAATGGTTAGAGCGCCCGCCTCAAAGTCGGGAGACCCGGGATAAAACCCGGGTTGGGTCATACCAAAGACTTTATAAGTGGTACTTGCTGCTGCCTCGCTTTGTGCTCAGCACTGAGAGGTTAATGCAAGGAAATGGTGCCAGAATTATGTGACTGGGTGGGGTGTCATGTCTGGTGTCTTCGGCATGATACTTCAGTGATGGCAGCACTTTGGCGGCATGGAGCCCTGCCACAATAAGACACAGTATATGTACAAACACCTAATGACTCCTCCTCGTCATATGGCTAAAAAAATTGTTAAGTATGACGATAAACCCCAAGCATTCATTCAGTCATTCTTTCCTTCCTCTCCACTTGAGACCAATTTTCTTTCTTCCCCAATATGACATGTTTACCTATATGTGACACATTTGGATGTTTGCCAGTAATTTGCCAAAGATTTATGGTTTAACCCAGGCACTCCAGTTTCCTCCACCTATAAAAATTGCATGCTAAGCCATCATATTAGTGTCCAGCTCATGCTGGCTTCCTGTTCTTTTGTAAATGGGTAGGTGTAGCAGCAAACCTGCAGATGGTTGTGGGTTTCTTTTGCACAGGTTTCCTCCCATCGTAATGTTGGTCACTTTCGTATAAGTAAAATATTCTTGAGTACGGAGTAAAGCAGTATTCAAATAAAATAAATAAATAAATATAAGGAAAACATTCTGGAGATTTGCAAGATTAAAGGACAATGATTTTCCTAGCATTTTGAAGGACTGGAATTTCAGTTTTAAATATTAACTCTATATTGTGTTGGCTGAGTGGAAGATCATCCACCTCATGGGCAGGATATTCTTGACTACTGCATAAAACACTAATCAAATAAATAAATAAATCATGGTCAGGAGGTCAGAGGTTTAATCCCAAGTCTGCTTATACCCAAGACGATTACAATCAACAATCTTTGCATTACAAATCTTGCTGTCTGACTGCAGCTTAACTTCATTAGACTGGGATAATGGGTTCATAATATATGTCGAAAATTCAAACACAGCTAAAGTTAAAATGTTTTGCTCTAGTAATTTCAAAATTTGCACACTGATGCTTCACTGCAAAACATTGTACCAACCATAGTTTGAATTCTTTCCTGTTCTGAGTTTGGCTTTTAAAGCACTTGCGATTATAACTTAAGCCTTACTTTCCTTGATAAATACGAGCATAGTTCTTACTTTGCCATGTGGTTGTATACTCCAAGCCAATGCTGCAAATTACATTGTATGAACAGGGCTGCGTTTTAACATTGGTTACCCTTGATCACGATCATGTCCTTTTTATAACATGTCAGTGTTGCTACTTGAGCAACTGGAAATAAGGTCTCTCACCAATGCGACCACTGTGAGTTCAAGTCCAGCTTATGCTGGCTTCCTCTCCGGCCGTAAGTGGGAAGGTCTGACAGCAACCTGCAGATGGTCGTGGGTTTCCCCCGGGCTGTGCCCGGTTTCCACCCACCATAATGCTGCGTCGTCGTATAAGTGAAAAAATCTTGAGTACGGCGTAGAACACCAATCAAATAAATAAATAGAATGAAACCGCAGACAAATACTGAGTTTCCCCTAAAGTTTGGTGTGTCTAAATTAACTTACACAAGCACGTAAAGGCCTTAAAATGATACTTTTTGTACCAACATTCAAGTTATTCTGATCAGAAATTAAACTAACTTTACGAAAAACTCCTAAGTGGCTCTTGCAAGGTTGATGAATCAGTTAGAATCTAGCAGAATGTTCCACTTCAGAAAAGTTAAACATCAGGTGAAAAATAGTAGTGAGATTAATTTTTTATACATTCACCTTTGGATACTGAGAATTATTAAACGCGCATGATTGCCTTGCCTTGTCTCACGTTTACACCTACATGTAGTTTTTTAAGTGTTTGAGTATAAAATGCCCTTTGAAGTCCCCCAGTGCATGCAAAATGACCAGTTTGGCAAAGGTTGTCGGTGTGTTCTGGCGACTTAGTGTACTCCAATTTGACACCCTCTTTGAAATTTCTGACAAACCGTGTAATCATTCACCCGTAAACCCCGCCATGGTCCTCTTAGTGAAAAACCGCAGTTTCATTTATTAACTGTTTTAATACTGTTCCTGTAATACGAAATACTGCATCTCAGTGTGAAGTTTGTTCAGAATATAGGACGGACGGGTATAAGCCAGTCTATCTGATAACATGCAAATCTCGCTCTAAAGCGTGATTGCACCTTACATCCATGAATGCCATGCCCAAACTTTGAGTGCAGCATTAATCAGCAGTGAAATAAATAATGATGGTATATAAAAAGAAAAAAGGTTGACATTGTGATATGTTGCAGATTCTTTCGCAATGGCTGTGACACGTGTCATGCCTGTAGCCCTGGTGGAAAATGGAGCAAATTTCCGTAGAAAGTAATTCAGGCCTAACCTCTGTAGTCTGTTCTTCATTGCAGCCTTCAACGTAGCGTTTTATGGGAATGCTAGCTATGTAGTGCGCGTGTATCGTAAGATAACAGTTATCTATCCAGCTTGGACCCGAGGCTCCGTTATGGAGGAAAGTGAGGTATCCCATTCAAGCTGGTGCCCTCGCTGCTCAAGTCTTCTCACAGACCACCAAATAACTGTCCCCATCAGGTCGCGCTAGGTTTTCAGATTGCCGATTATGCCAGATCATGATCAGTCGGAATAAAACTGAGGTAAATTGAGATGAGGCGGGATTTCACAGGTAATACATGTGGTCATTTGCCAAACACCACTCTCGTCACTGCCCTGGTGGTATTATTCGCTGTGTTAAGAGTCTTCTACATTTTATCCACTATGAACCGATGAACTGTGCCTTGTTTAATTGTTGACCAATTTTTTACGCTTTCCCATTGACGGCTCCAGGGACTGTGTGGACCTACTGATTAAGGCCAGGGTTCACCTCGAGTGTCGGGATATCTGGCAACGGACCCCGCTACTGAAGGCCGTTGTGAATCACCATTATACCATCGCCTCCATGTTAATGGTCGCGGGGGCAAGTGTCAACGCCGCGGACGATGATAAGAAGGTTCCGCTACACGTAGCCGCGAGCTACGGGAATTCTCGCGGCGTCAACGAACTCCTGGAGTGTGGTGGGGATATCGACTTCCAGGATCTGAACGGCAGAACTGCTCTGTACTTTGCGGTACTTTCGGGTCACAATCACATCGTTACCAAGTTGATAAAACACGGTTGCAATGTGAACCTACGCCGACGAGAAGGGACAAATGCATTGTACCTGGCCGCAAGAAACAGAACTTGAACTGTGTCCGGCAGTTGTTAGAGGCCGGTGCTGATACAGTTCACGTAGACCCTAGGAATTATCAGAATAGGGACCGAATTGGTGAGGATAGCTATTCGCCAGCTAGGCTCTCAGGGAAAAACTCCACCGGACGCCTTTGAAATTCTGAACTTGACAATAACTGCCCACGGCCTGGTACCTGGACAGCAGCTAATGTCATCGGCGCTCACGCAGTACAAGAAGCAGCCGAACGGAGACATGCGATTGGTCATTCACCGCCTGATTTTGGCAGGGGGTGTGGTTAAAGTGCCGGACTCTGGGAAATAACTCGCCGACCATTGGCTACCAAGAACTGCAAGAGGCGGTGTCAAAGTGGCAAATGGAGCACGGGATTGGTAATCCGAAAGCTCCGTCCACTCTGAAGGACGTTTGCCGGAGGATTATCAGAAGCTCGATCATGCATTCCTGTTCGGCAGGCAATGTCCTCTGCGCGTGTGATCGCTTACACCTTCCAAGGGCATTAAAAGAAATCATTTTGTTGCAAAGACTATAATTTTACCTGTATAAATAAGTGTTTAGTGGAAAAGAATATGTTGATCAGGTATATATATATATATATATACTCTCCTATTTTGTGTTGAAGATTGTTATTTTTATATATTCAAAATTCTATGTGACTTTTACATTTACATAAATATGAATAGACTGTCCGTTTGTGAATCATGAAGTAGTGATGTGCACATTGGTGAAATTTTGTGGATGTGTACCTTTATATGTAATCATTGATCTGTTAACAATGAAAGTATTCTTGCCGCCGTCGTACATCGTTCAATATGGGGAATATGTGTTTTCGGTTATGTCTATTGTACTGCGTGTAACATAATATAGGCAATACTGGATGCTCGTTGCTATGTGGGAAAACAAAGTGGTTAGCAATTCATCGCGGCGCACAGACCTAGTGACCTAGTTCAAATCACGGCCGTAGGTGGGACGGTTTGCAGCAACCAGTGAATGGTCTGGGTTTGCCCTTTGTTCGGTAGCCTCCCACCATAATGCTGGCCGCCGCCGTATAAGTGAAATATTCTTGAGTACGGTGTAAAATATCAATCAATCAAATGAATAAATAAATATGAGAAAACTCTACAGAAGAATTTTCTAAAAAATTAAGTAAAATTAATATATAGTGATGTTAATTGCAATATATCAGAGGTCATTAACGGGAATTAGAAGACAACATTTTCGACAAGCTGACAACAAAATGCTATGTTTGACTTCTAAGCACCAAAACGAAATTCTTCACTGTATATTGCTTTTACCTAATTTTGCTTCAACCATGGTTCTATAGGGGGCGTGTAGTTTGCTACTATTTAAGCATTTACACGAACAGTTAAAATAAAACTCGGGATGAGGTAAATTGATAGGAGGTGTTTCAACGGTTACGTGCGACAAGTTTGTCAACTATCATACTGTCGTCGCTACTCTGGTTTTTATTCTCTTTGCTGTACGTCTTTGATTATATCATATTTTGTTGGTTTTGATGAAGTGAGTGAGTGAGTGCTTGGGGTTTAACGTCGTACTCAATTTTTCAGTCATAAGACGACGAAGGAATCTTTAGGGTGCATGTACGTGTAACGTGCCTCCTTGCAGCAGGACGGATTTCCACCGCTCTTTTATTTAGTGCTGCTTCACTGAGACGACTTACCGAAGGCAAGTAAGCGGCCCCGCCCGAGCCATTATATTGATACGGGTCAACCAGTCGTTGCACTATCCCCTTCATGCTGAACGCCAAGCGAGGAAGTTACAACTTCCTCTTTTAAAGTCTTAGGTGACTCGGTTTTGATGGATGTTTCAGAACTAATATAGGTAGTCGTAGTTGATGGCATATTTTAGGCCAGACACTGTGCCCCAGATTTCAGTCTTCAGCTGCAATATTAGATGGTCAGATTTGTGTTGACCCAGGGGCCTCTCCCCAATGGGGTCGCTGCGAGTTCAAGTCCGGCTCAAGTTGGCTTCCTCTCCAGCTGTACGTGGAAAGGTCTTACAGCAACCTGCGAATGATCGTGGTTTTCCCCTGGGCTGTGCTCGATTTCCTCCCACCAGCCTGCTGGCCGCTTTCGTATGAATAAAATATTCTTGTGAATGGCGTAAAACACCAAGCAAATAAAGAAATATGTACCAAAGCTTGGTAGCTCACTTATGGCTCTCTGGTTTCCTCGACCCATAAAACTAACAATCACCATGTGAGGGGAAAAAACATTTTGGGTGTGGTTGAAAAGGGTATTCTAAGCTTAAGTCATCATATGGAATCCAAGATTCGTTCTAGTTTTTAAATTCTACGAAAGATAGGGATGACAACTTGGCTTTGGCATATTCACTGTAAAACAGCTCACCATAAGATATAAATTTTACAGATTTAGTAAACTATTGTGAACCATGCAAGGGTAACTCCGCCTATAATCGCAGCCACACCTGTCAACTCTCTTTTTAACGATTAAAGAATAAAGGAATATATGAATGGTTCGGTAGTACGCAATATCCTGTGTAGGAAATAAACAAGGAAGGGAAATAAGCGTACTGAATAAGGTCATATTTAGCAAATCAGTATATGGGGTATAGTAAACCGCTCCGGTAATAATAAACCCCATGGGTGTGGGAGAGAGAGAGAGAGACGTGGGGGAGGGGCTGGGTGGGGGGATAATCAGTTAAACATTTGGTCATTATACGTGGGACAGAAATTAGTGTCCGAATGTCGAATAAATTGAGTATGGTTGCAATGTGGCAATGTGACTTGTGGAAAAAGTATGGGTATTCTAAATATGTCATGATGATCTATAAATTTTTATTGGAATTAATTAAGGTGAAGTACGATTTCTCCATATATGATGCAACCACGAAGCAATAACGTCTCACTGTTTTACCTTATTGGAGGTGTGAACAGGTCTGTTTATAGCTCTATTTAGTGAACTTTAATCCGACCCCCAGCCGTGACGATGTAAACACCATGTGCATGTACATGGGACAGCATGAGTCAATCCACTTATAAGAATCATAATGAAAATAGTGCACTCTAATGGGGGGGCTAGCTCACATGGTAGAGCGCTCGCTTTGCATGCGAGAGTTTCCGGGATCGATGCCCGGGCTTTCCAGTCTTTTTTTTTTTATTTGAAAAAAAAAAAGCCAAACAATACAAGCGCCAAGAGGTAGCCAAAGATTTCTGTTTCCTAAGCTGAGCGTCCAAACAGACATTCGTTAACCATTCATAACTATCATCAACCATAATTTACATTCAGAATTAATAATCGCAGACCAATTTTCCATCAAAAAACTAAAATCAGAAGGTTACAAATTTAGTCCTGTTACAACGCTGGAACAAGACAGTAACAATATCCATCATTAAAGATGTTTCAGGTTTTACAAAGGCACGTTGGAATAAGCTGATCTAGGTAATAATTGTTTGTTTTCTGAGCCTCTGTCACATTTTCTGTTGATCAAAAAAATTCCTCTGAATAACTTATATTTATGGACATTTTCTTATTTAGCGGTTGGGGGTCTCCGTGACCGAGGTGGTAAGCGTTCTAGCGCGGCGCAATGAGCCAAGAGCCTCTCACCAACGCGGTCGCTGTGAGTTCTAGTCCAGCTCATGCTGGCTTGCTCTTGGTTTGCCTCTGCCCGGTTTCCTTCCACCATAATGCTTTCCGCCGTCGTACAGGTGAATATTCTTGAGTGTGCGACGTAAAACACCAATCAAATAAATCAATATTAAGGGGTTTGAGTGTGGTGTTTGTCATGCCGGCAGTGTGCGTGTTCAAAGATGTTGCTTTTATGCTACCATCAATCGAGAATCGGTGAGATTTTGACTGATGAGTATTGCGATGTTTGATACTTTTCATGTTTCTAGATATGATTGTCTATTGCTACTGGGTGGGTCATGTCAACATTCAATATTCAAACATCGTTGACAGTGATAACGTACATGTTAATTTGTTTTCTGTTTGCGGGTCTGTTATTCTCGATCATTTGCCCTGACGTCATGGGTGTTATAGTCTGACGTCATCAGTTGTAAATCCACTGATTTGTGCATTCGGAACGCCTCGGGAGTTTCCGATCAGCCGTCAATGAGAATTTATTTATTATTTATTTCTTTGATTGATGTTTTACGCCATACTCAAGAATATTTCACTTATACGACGGCGGCCAGCATTATGGTGGGTGGAAACAGGGCACAGCCCGGGGGAAACCCACGACCATCCGCAGGTTGCTGGAAGACCTTCCCACTTACGGCCGGAGAGGAAGCCAGCATGAGCTGGACTTGAACTCACAGCGACCGCATTGGTGAGAGGCTCCTGGGTCATTACGCTACGCTAGCGCGATAACCGACTAAGCCACGTAGCCCCCCCTCCCCCCCGTCAATGAGAAACCCGTTCGTACTACGTCTTTATTTTTTATGGAATTTATTTAGGTTTTGTGCATAACAAGAAAGAAAATTTGTAACGTACGTATTTTAAATAGAGATTTAGCTATAAATAATAGATGTTCATATATGATTTCAATCGTAATCATAAGTAATGCCAATGCGAGTACAATGTTATTGCTATTATTGTTTTTTTGTAGCTCTTCAAACATAAAGGGGGCATATATGTTAGACAAAAATGCATTTTTTCTTGAAAATAAAAGAATATTTTGAAGATAAGACAAAACCTAGATTACATTTAATGGGATTTTAAACACAAGTAAGACTACAAACGGTGTATTGTAGTCTTAATTGTGTATATATAATGTGTATACCGATTAATTAAATGCATGAAGTAGTCCTATGACAAGACAGTTGTAATGAGTGAAATATATTTATAATATGTTATATATTTACAATAACATATAATGAATGAAGTACAAGGAAGGCTAGAAGATTAATATATAGGCCTACACTGCCCTAATTAAAACCCGCTAAAAACGTTTGGCTTTTTCCACAAGACAACAATATCCCACACATTAAGTTCATACTGTAACGTGATTTGTGTTACTCTAAATGGGTAGAGTAGGTAAATTCCCTGGGCACGAAATGACGCATAACCGACGCCTTACCATTATTAATTCCTTTTAGGTTATATTGCATAGCTGTATAGCTCCACATTCTTAAGTGTTAAAAGTCTTTCAAAACGTGGTAACTCCTCAAATCTCTGTAGGCCTATAAGTGTTAAATGTAGAGCTATATACATGCACATTTACCGGTATATGCTGTTTATTAATCAAATCTTTCTTATTTATTTTTTTTAATTTTTATTCAAAGCCTTTACTCAGTTTGTTTCTTTTTCACCAATACAACAGCATCCAATTTTATGACTGAAATAGCATATACCGATACCCAGCAAACCTCCTGAAAAAGCCGCAACACTAATGAACCGAGAGCGGGATTCGAACACTCGATCAACTGTACTGGTCGTAGTTACACATGCGGTGTAAAACCAATGCTTATTGCGCCTGTCAGCAACACGCAGTGCTCAAAAGGTATTTGGAAAAACGACAGACATCCAAAAGACACCGTGCAGAGACAATTCTTTTTTTGTTAAATAAGCAAACCGTTTTTATACACGCACTCCAATATATATTTTCAACTTCCATATGTCTAAAGAACAAATACAAATTTGATTCCATATGACATGAATGAAAAAACACGCAATGTATATGTTGCGCCTACGAGCCTCCCTTCCCAAACATAGAATACTTTAATAACTATGGTTTTTTTTCTTAAAAAAAAAAAAAAAACTTCTGTTAAATCGCTTCCAGGGTGATGACGGGTTACATTTTTGTCCATTAAGCGGAAGAAATCCATTCCGGATTACTTCTTAATTTGGTGTCAGGAACGGATTAACTCATTATTAAAAACGCATTTTCAAGATTGGATTTATGTGTTACATTGACGTAAATCCAATTCGTCATCACTCACGGAACGAATTTAAGGGAAGTTTTTTTTTTTAGGGTTTTTTATCCTCACAGCAACGCAGAATTTTCACTGGTCTAATTATTACAGTGACGGAAATTAAATGTATATCGTGAACATATTCCCTGACGATTTTGTGCCCATAAAAGAACACATGCAATTTGATTTGTGAATAAAACGAAAGCACAAGAAAAAATATTAGTCGCATTTAGAGAACATACACATTTCAATAGTAAAGCCACTGTCATTTGTAACTTGTAATTTTTTACATCTTGTTTACGACTACATATACATGAGCACATTCATAGCCCCAAGCATGTAGTTTCACTGTAGATCAGCGTGCCGTGACCTCCAATAGATGACTGTTGATTAGCCTGTTATATGACCTCGAGCAGTCTATCGCGGATCAGCGCGCCATGACCTCCTGCAAACGGGTATGTATAGCTTAGCGTGCCATTCCCTCCAGCAAACCGGTGTGTATAGATTAGCGTGCCATGAGCTCCAGCAAACCGGTGTGTATAGATTAGGGTGCCATGACCTCCAGAAAACGGGTGTGTATAGATTAGCGTGCCAGTACCTCCAGCAAACCAGTGTGTATAGATTAGCGTGCCAGTACCCCCACCAAACGGGTGTATATAGATTAGTGTGCCATGACCACCAGCAGACGACTGTAGATCAGACTGTTCTATGACCCCCAGCAGACAACTGCAGATCAGCGTGCCATGACCTCCAGCAAACGGTTCCAGAAGATCCGTTCGTCACCCAGGTCATTGGCCGGCCACAGCAGGAATGTAATGTGATTCCAAAGGTTCAGCAGCGACCGTGGCATTTCCGACACGGGAATCTCTTCCATCATGATCACAATAATGGCGTTTTCATAACCATCTCTCACCATGCGCATGCCCGTCATTTGAATTTCAAATTCACACCAATCGCTTTTCAGGAACGACTTGTTGATGACTAGGATAACTTTGCGACTGTTGTTCACGGCGTCCACTATGTTTTGCTGAATACTGACACCCACCGGGAAGTCTCGATCATGGAGACAGATCGTGTAGTTGTTTTCATCTTCCAGAAATTGTCGCAGAACAATGCAAGCCCATCGGTAACTGAAGTAATTATACGCTACGAAGGCATCGTATCGGTATTGTTCATTTGTCACTTCTTCAACGACAGAACCTCTCCTGCATTTTGTCAGAACCCAATATTTGATATTCCACCTGTAACGGTAGGCAAATATTCCTAGAACAATTACCACGGCCATCAGACTCGAGCCAACTGTGGAAAATGTCAACCAAAAGTTGCTGACACAAGATACTTCCATGTTCTTAAGCTTTGATGTGAGGCTACCAATATCCACGAACGTTCCATTTCCTAGACTGCACGTTAAGGTCAAACGTGCTTCAACATTGGCTGAGCCGTCTAGAAGCCATCGCACAAAACTGACGGTGTTACAAGTGCAGAGGAGGGGGTTACGGTTCAGTGAAACTCTGACAGCATCTTTTGAGTGGGATGAATTGTCAGCGGTCAACCAGTCCATTTGTGCGCGTGACAAAGATGAAATCACATTGGATGACAAGTCCAAGAATGTCAACGAGACCAAATCATAGATGGACTCTGGTATATGGATCAGCTTATTGTTTGACAGGATCAAGGTTTCTAAACTTTGCAGCGGACTGAAGATGAATCTGCTTAGTGTTGTAAAATCGTTACTCGAGAGATCGAGGGTTTTCAGATGTTTCAAACTTTTGAAGATGACAGCATCTAAATCATAGCGAAAGCCAATGTCCAGTCTACAATTTCTGGCCACCAAAACCTGAAGTGAGGTAAAATAGCTGAAGAATCTTGGAGATAACACAGCACAGTTCCATTTGGATATGTTCAGCACTTTCAAGTTCTCCAGACCAGTTACGACAAAGGAACAATCTTTGAATCCGTCATATGACACATCAAGAACTTCCACATTTTTTTCCATTAGTAAAGTTTACATCCTTATCAATTCTAATCAAACCGGCTAGAAAACTAGCGTTCAAAACTACCAAAGATGGCGGCACCACCAAATTATATTGAAAAACAGAGCTCTTCGTCCACACAAGATCGCTGACCTCTCTCACAGTAAACGCATAACGTCTTCCTGGACTGATATTTAAATACTTTAACCTTGTGAAGTGTATCACGCCAATTGCTGCTAAGTAGCTAGTAGCGACGGGCAGATAATTGTTTCCAAAGTTAAATGTTTCTAGACACTCGGGGTACTGGAATCGGCTGAAGACATCTATTCCCACATGGATTATGGCATTTTTGCTCAAGTCCAGGTGACGAACACAAATAGTCGCCAAGTGAGCCGTGTTGTTTGCAGTGAGAGCCAAGGTTTCGGGGTCCCTGCTGAACCCTTTGTCAGAATTTGTATTTGTGATTGTCAGATATGTCATATGGCGATGGCGCAGGTCCACGAGAGCTGATAAGGCGTTGGGTAGCGATTTTGTTCTCAGATTTAGACTTGTCACATGCGGAAAATGCTTCAAAGTCCCTTCCTCTAAACTCTGGCATCTCAACACCAATGACTGAATTGATAAGTTGGCAAACGCAGCAAATGTGTCTGGTCTGAGGCTGCTTCCAAATTCCCAACAGTAAACGGACAGACTTTTAAGCTGAGACATGCTCATGACGCCCGGTCCAAATGAAACATTGTGCAACGGCTCGTCAACAGTCAACTCCTTCAGTGATATCAGGCTGCTGAATATCTCGTCTGGAAACTGATACGCACGGGATGAATAGCCTGGGCTATTTTCATCCATATTTAGGATCTCTAGCTTTTGTGTAGGATGAAATACTGTGGGTGGATAGGATTCATACTCCAGCACAAATCGGTTGTTGCTTAGATCCAGGAAGCGTAGTTGTGATAATCCCTCGAACGCTGATGGTTCTAACCTCACAAGTTTGTTGTGATTTAAACTCAGTGATATAAGCCTGCTGAGAATTCGAAAGGATCCATTGGTTATCGTCTCCAGAAGATTCCAACTCAAATCCAG
This sequence comes from Liolophura sinensis, assembly GCF_032854445.1. Classification (NCBI taxonomy): domain Eukaryota; kingdom Metazoa; phylum Mollusca; class Polyplacophora; order Chitonida; family Chitonidae; genus Liolophura; species Liolophura sinensis. The sequence goes on from NC_088306.1 coordinate 18,736,199, forward strand.
GCTTTCTGTTGTTGATGAGATATTTGTAGGTACGGTCCGCAGTCCTTTGTTGTGGAGATCAACATGGTTGTCCCCATACACCGCGTTGAGAAGAACGGTTCCCAACAGAAATGCGTACACTTCCATAGTTGTTTTGGGTGCTAAGGGAAAAGTTGGCAGTGTTTCTACAAGGAGATGGAGTCGTTTAGCCGTTAGACGCCTGGGTAGATCTGCAGATTGTCTACTTCATGTACTATATGGTCTCTACAAATAACACTGGTTGTAAATTTGAAATGTTTGTACAAGCGTTACACATCCTTCAACTAGGCAGTAACTCGTCAGCGACACACCGACATACAGCTGTATTTTGTCATATACACGATCAAGTGTGCTTCCTTGATACCTCATAATGAGATAGTACTAGAATGACCCGCTATATTTATATCTGACAGAGGAATGACGTGTGTGATTTTATGTGGTTATATGTTAAAGGTGGTGACAAATCAGCATTTCGAGTTTTTTTAGATTTATTTATTTATTTATTTATTTGATTAATGTTTTACGCCGTACTCAAGAATAATTCACTTATACGACGGCGGCCAGCATTAGGGTAGGTGGAAACCGGGCACAGCCCAGGGGGACATGCGTCGAAACAGGCATTCATATATCAGCCGTCAAAAAAGATGAAGGTTTAACAAACGCGACATGGATTCTGCATTCGGAGTGTCTTTTCTTTTGGTTTAACTCAGGTTAAGCTACGGGACTTCTAAACTAAGCAGATCTCGGCATCCAGCGGATGACGAGATTTAATCGCATGACCTCTTCGTCTGATACAAGAACAACTTTTAAATGAGAAGGCCGAAGAAAAATGATGGTCGATCCGGTTTCCACCTGCGGAAACGGAGAAGCGGAGAACAGTTTTTAATGATGTTTGAAAGACGCAAGACATGTTTTTGACGAATGAGTGAAATCAGTGTTAAAATCGTGTACCATTATAAAAAATGTATCATAGATGAGCTTTGATTGCGACTGTTCATACATTCAACATGGTTATCGAATTCAACACGATGAATATAAATCCCCTACCCTCTATGGACTTAAATGAAGTCAAATGATTTTTATGTTTTATGTTATGTTATACGACACACAGCACACAAATAAGGGGAGAACTTGACACAAAGAAAGCTGGAATCTGAACAATCAAAGCTGGATTTGAACAGCGGAGCTGCATTTAAACTGTATTGGCCAAAAAAGCCTATGAAAAACTATTAGCTCATAATTGTCCTGATCGGTACATATTTAATTTGTGGCATACCGGAAGTGTATTTAAGTAACTTTTAAATCTCTGTGTGTGTTCCATTGCATCAATGCTATGGATTATTTAACATTTTGTGTACATTCGGAATTTGGAAATACAGATAAGTGTAGTCACGAGTGGTCATTACCTCAAGTAGGCTTATTACGACTTATAACGACCAGTTGTATCACAGCGATTGCCCATTATCATATATAATAGGGGCATGAAGTCTAATTTTTCTGTCTCTGTATGACGTCGAGGAGTCATTCGGTGTGGGTTCATACACTGTCTTCTTGTAGCAGGACGAGTCCATGACGCCAAAGTGCTGCTCACTGAAGTATCATGCCGAAGACACCAGATATGACACCCCACCCAGTCACATTATACTGACACCGGGCCAACCCATCATGTTTCCTTGCTTTAAGATCTCAGTGCTGCTAGTCAGCAGCAACAGCCATTTTCAAAGTCTTTGGTATGATCCGGCCCGGGTCTCCCGACTCAGAGGCGGACGCTCTAACCTCATAACTACTGTAATTCATTCTACCGATAATAATACACCGTGATAAAATATGAAATAAACTTAAAAATATGTTTTATCACCGTGAGTCAAAATATTAGCCTAGGACACATATAGTTGCAACCATGAACAGGATGAAAATCGCAAAACAGATACAAGCTATTGACAATACCAGTAGGACATATAAACAGAGAGAAATTATTGAAATACTGTTTTTACAGTAACCGTATTTTTACATTTTCCATCGTTAATTGTTTTGGTTTTTTTGTGGGAGGGGGGGGGGGGGTGGGTGGTACAATGGTAAATGGTAAAATTGCGTAAAATTGTCAGTTTACCTGTGTGAAAGAAGAATATATTTGCATGTTTACGGCAGTATAGCAGTTACTGATTCTTATACATTTCAATGCTGAGAGATACGGAAGTAAAGAACAAAAGAGCGTAGTACGCCACGCTTTCTCTATGTGATTCCTCATTTACGCACTCTTATACACTGGTGCTTATAATCACGGAAACAGCCGATCTCATGTTTTAATTTATAGACCTTTGTGCCGCAATGCATTCTGATAATTTAAGAAATAATGGATTGGTTTATGCATATATGCTGGGAAGCGGACTAGCCCGCTGCATAAGGACTAGACAAAAAATCCCTTGTTTCTGTTTTAACACATACAAAATATAGCACATTTTTTAAGTTGTAGCATTTTTCATTAATTCCTTTCCACCAAGGTTTCATTTCAAAAGAGAAGCGGTCATCAGTTTTCAGTGATGTTGAACAAACGCCGGGAATGTCCCAGGAGAATGAATGAAATGAGTTTCCAAATCGTGTGTCATGCTTGTGAATTGTCGATAATTAAAATATTATCTCAGTTGCGCTTTGATTGCAACTGTTCATATATCAAGTATGGCGATCTAAGTCAACACGATATCTATACAACCCCTAATCATGGGGTAACCGGAATTAGACACATTTATGAAGCTCAGTGCCAAGGGGTTCATTTTTACTTACAGCAGAGTTATACTCATTGTAAAACGTAAGAAGCCTAGGGAGTGGGTGTTTGATGAAACAACCTAGGCACACTAGTTTTTGCACTAATGACTTATGGCGTCACATAACACACAGGATCTAACAAATGCTAGAATGTGAGACATATTACATGCTTTGATACATTGCTGTTCAGGTAATAACCCAGTCAAAGGACTCATTTCCATGTTCCTCACAGTCAAGCTTTTAACAACAATTGCCGGACTCACTTCCATACGTCTCACACCCCAGGTCCCAACGACTGTAATTGTCGGATTCACTTCCATATTTCTCACGGCCCAGGTTTCAACATCTGTAATTGCCGGATTCACTTCCATATTTCTGACAGCCCAACATCTGTAATTGCCAGATTCACTTCCATATTTCTGACAGCCCAGGTTTCAACATCTGATACAGTAATTGACAGACTCGCTTCCATATTTCTCACAGCCCAGGTTTCAACATCTGTAATTGCCGGATTCACTTCCGTATTTCTGACAGCCCAGGCTTCAACATCCGTAATTGCCGGGTTCATTTCCATATTTCTGACAGCCCAGGTTTCAACATCTGATACAGTAATTGACAGACTCACTTTCATATTTCTCACAGCCCAGGTTTCAACAACTGTAATTGCCGGATTCACTTCCATATTTCTGACAGCCCAGGTTTCAGCATCCGTAATTGCCGGATTCATTTCCATATTTCTGACAGCCCAGGTTTCAACATCTGATACAGTAATTGACAGACTCACTTCCATATTTCTCACAGCCCAGGTTTCAACAACTGTAACTGCTGGATTCACTTCCATATTTCTCACAGCCCAGGTTTCAGCATCCGTGATTGCCGGATTCATTTCCATATTTCTAACAGCCCAGGTTTCAACATCTGATACAGTAATTGACAGACTCACTTCCATATTTCTCACAGCCCAGGCTCCAACAACTGCGATTGCCGGATTCACATCCATACTTCTCCCAACCCAGGTTCCAACAACTGCTATCGGCGGAGTGCCTTTGCGTTATAAATTGCAATTAACATTGCTGCATTTTATTACCAAATTGTGCTTAAACCACGGTGCTAAGGGGCGTGTAATTTGCTACTATTTATGTATGTACATGAACAGTTAGAATAAAACCCGAACGGAGGTAAATTGAAAAGATGCCGTATTTCACCAGTTAGGTTACGTGTGACCATTTGCCGGTTATCACACCGTCGCCGCGTCTCTGATTTTTCCCTCTATGCTTTACGTCTTAATTATATTCACTTCCATACTTCTTATAGCTCAGGTTCCATCAACTGCACATAGCCGAGTTGACTTCCATATTTCTCATAACTGCAATTTTTGACCACACGTTCATATTATTCCTCAACGTCAATTTATTTGCTTATTTGAATCGTGTTTTACACCGCAGTCAAGAATATTTCACTTATACGCCAGCGGCCAGCATTATGGTGGGAGGAAACGGAGAAAGGGCCCAGGGGAAACCCACGACCTTCCGTAGGTTGGTGTGAGGCCTACCCACTTAAGACCAGATAGGAAGCCAGCATGAGCTAGACGAACTCACAGCGACCGTATTGGTAAGAGACTCCTGTGTCATTACGCTGGGCTAGCGCGCTAACCAACTGAGCTTCATACATTTAACATGGGCCAGCATGAACTCAGGGTTTGACATTGATGAGAATCTTCTGGATCTTTGCGTCACGCTATTCACCAGGCCACGGAGCCCTCCGCCACCCAGCCAAGATTTAAAGGAGCAGAAAGAAAATGATGCAAATATTTGATGATGGAGCGTGAAAAGTTATTTGCAAATGTAGTGATTATTATTATGTAGTTTCGTTTTTTTTTCTGTCAGGGAAAAAGGGTATTTGAAACTATATTTGTATGGTGTGTATTTGGGACCAACTCTTGGTATATTCATTTAGATGATGGGTGTTTTACGCCGTCCTCAAAAACATTTCACTCAATAGACCAAATTTTAGGACAAATCAGCAATTTCTGCTATATGAAATCGACATTGTGTACGACATAAAATTTTTATACTGCCGGGTAAAAGCTTCTTTGTCGTCGTTGGACGGTTATAAATTGTTGTAATCTATGCACCAATGAAAATCTCTCCACATTTGTTCAATAATCAAGCTTGTAGTACGACGTCTCTTGTCTGTTATTTACGGACCTCCTCCAACCCCTCCTGCGACTTCTATGTGAATCATACTGCACTACCAGGCAGAATGGGGCTTGCGATTTACCCCCACTTTATGGCAGCTGTGACATGCCATTAGTACATAATTCTCAGATAATTTTATAATCACGTTATTTCTACCAAAACTCAGCTCGGTATAAGTCACTTGCATAAATTTTATTTGTAATTTCATATAAACTGTTTATTCAATGTCGGATTAATATAATTTTAAAGATTATATCCTTTCATTAAATTGTCACACTTGTGGCCTTGTGGTTGGGGGTTCGCATCATTGGCGCTTGCTACTTGTGTCCGCATTATTGGCGCTTGCTACTTGTATTCGCATTATTGGCGCTTGCTACTTGTGACATGTTTGGGACCTCATTGACATAATTCTGAATATGCAGATTTCCCAAGTGATGATACATGTACGTTAATACTTGAGCGACGTACGAGACAACATTTTTCACCTTGGCGGAACCAGTTCTCACCTGGTGGGACCAGTTCTGACCTCAGTTCTCACCTGGGAGGAACCAGTTCTCACCTGGGTGAAAGCAGTTCCCATTTGGGTGGAAATCTGTGTGCTTGGAGAATGCCTAACCCCAACATTCCCCAAGAACCCGCTGCACCCAGAGCAGCGCCTTTGCAACTGAGCCATCGAGGGCTCGTTGTCTTTGATTTTCTATAGAGTCAAGGTTTTCCTAGATCTGTAAAAAAATTGTTTTATTAGAGTGTCTGTCTTTGATAAATTATCATCAGTGTTGTTCTTAATTGATGATGATTATTAATGATTATTGGTGCTTCGTTGCCTTATGAATTAATGCAGTAAAATACGTATTTAGAAAGCATCTCTCCAACAGTATTATTATTTCCGGTTTGTCTCGTTCTGCTTGTTACCTTGATTAACTACAATGAATCCGTAGGAGGTATTGTTTGAGCAATAATATTTATACCGTGTATAATTGATTGTTGACTTGTATTTCACGCCGCGTTTAAAAATATTTTACTTAATTAATTTATTTATTTGATTGGTGTTTTACGCCGTACTCAAGAATATTTCACTTATACGACGGCGGCCAGCATTATGGTGGGAGGAAACCGGGCAGAGCCCGGGGGAAACCCACGACCATCTGCAGGTTGCTGGAAGACCTTCCCACTTACGACTGGAGAGGAAGCCAGCATGAGCTGGACTTGAACTCACAGCGACCGCATTGGTGAGAGGCTTCTGGGTCATTACGCTGCGCTAGCGCGCTAACCGACTGAGCCACGGAGGCCCCGTATTTCACTTAAGGCTGTCAGGTTTATCTGTGGAGGAAGCTGGAGTGACCAGTAAAGCACAGAGTGTGGAACTTTTCTAAGCTATGGATTGCAACCTACGCAGTAGAAATTTTTCCGGCTTCAAGCGGCATCCTACCCAATAGAACTCTTCCGTTTACAAGGGGAATCCTACTAGTAGAACTTTTTTTGCTACAGTTAGCAACCTACCAAGTAGAACATTTCTGGCCACAAGGAACAATCGACCTAGTAGAACGTTTCCGGTTACATATGTTGACTTCCTGGTAGAACTTTCTGAGCTACAACTGGCACTTACCTAATAGAACTTTTCGGCTACAAGTGTCGATCTACCTAATAGACATTTTTCTGCTACATGGTCAACCTATCTAGCAGAACTTTTCCGACTAGAAGTGTAACATGCCTTGTAGAACTTTGCGAACTAGAATTGTTAAGCTACCTAGTAGATCCTTTCCGGCTATAGATGGCAATCCACCTAGTAGATCTTTTCCGGCTACAAGTGCAGCCTTGCTCATAGAACTTCCAGAGTTACAACCGGCAACCTGTATGTAGTAAAACTTTTCCAACTACGAGTGACAAGCTAGCTTGTAAAACTTTTCCAGGTACGAACCTCAAGCTAGCGTGTAGAACATAGATACGAGTGGCGGGGTAGCATGTAGAATTTAGGTACGAGTACCAAGCTAGCTTCTAGAACTATTCCAGCTACCAGTTCCAAGCTATATTCTAGCACTTTTCCTGCCACGAGTGCCAAACTAACACGTAGAACATAGATACGAGTACCAATCAAGCATGTAGAACTTAGGTACGAGTGGCAAGCTGGCGCGTAGAATTTTTCCGGTGACGAGTGGCTAGCTAGCTTGTAGAACTTTTTCAGCCACGTGTGGCAAGGTAGCAATTCGAACTTTTCCAGCTACGAGTTGCTGGGTAATGTGTAGAACTTTTTCAGCCATAAGTGGCAAGCGGAAATCTAACGTATAGAACATCCCCTGCTATGGCGGCATGCCAAGCTAGAAAATAAGATTTTTCTGGCCACTATATCTTAAAAGTATTAAAATATCATAAAATCTTTCATTGGTAACAAATGACAAACTACAATGAAGCACATTACTGATTATAAGAATAGGAAGCAAGCATGCAGTAGTTTACTGATTCAGGGTGTCAAGCTACAGTGCGGAGTGTATTTATGATGGTAAGTTATGGAGAGTTTTGGTTTTAAATTATCCATAAGCGGAGAGTTACAAGTGTCTTTCCGACAAGATGTCATCGTCTGTCATCATCATCACCTATCATTTGTACAATATTGGAAACCACTATCACTTTCCTTTGTGAATTATAACGAATCTCGGGAGCTTCCGTGGCCAAAATGGTTAGCTTGCCAGCGCGGTGCAATGGCTTAGGATTCTCTCATCAGTACGTCGCTGTGAATTCAACTACAGCCCATGCTGGCTTCCTCTCCGGCCGTACGTGGGAAGGTCGTTCAGCAACCTGCGGATGGTCGTGGGTTTCTCCCGGGCTCTGTCCGGTTTCCTCCCATCGTATGAGTGGAATATTCTTGACTGCGGCATAAACACACACATCAAATAATCAATAAACGTATCTCACACTGCATTTCAAACACATTCATTCGCAAGGCCTGTGGTATAGATTATTTTATTCGGGAACACGCTTGCTTGTTCCCAAAACTGTATGTGTATTTGTATGTTTTGTTTTTGGAACACATTTGTCGGCATGGTGATTTTTCTGGCTCGTAGAAATTAGCTACGTTGTGGTGCTCTTTCAGCTACGACTGTCAAGCCATAGCATGGAGAGTTTTACGATATGTGTAAGTGGCAAGATGCAATGAAGTACTTTACTTGCTACAAGTGGCAAGCTACCATGAGGTACTTTACTAGTTACACTTAAATGTCAGTCTGCGATGGAGTACTTTACTACTTACAAGTGTTAAGCTACCATGTAGTGGTTTGCCTCTTGTAAGTGTCAAGCTACCGTGTGGTACATCTGTACCATGAAATACTTTACTTATTATACAACTGGCAAGCTACAATGAAATACTTTACTTGCTGCAAGCGGCAAGCTACGATGAAATACTTTATTTGCTATACAGGTGGAGAGCTACCATGAAAGACTTTGCTTGCTACAAGTGGCAAGCCACCATGAAATACTTCAATTGCCACAAGTGGAAGATACCATGAAATATTTTACTTGCTACAGGTGGCAAGCTTCCATGAAATACTTTACTTGCTACAAATGACAAGCTACCATTAAGTGCTTTACCATTAGTGCCAAGCTGCAGAGGTACATTTTTGGCTACGAATGTCGATCTGTACCATGAAGTTTTTTTACTTCACGGTTCTACAAGTTGCAAGCTACCCGGAAGTAGCTTGATTTATGTGAATGGTGTTTTACCTCGAACTCAAGAATACTTTAATTATACGACGGGTGCCAGCATTATGGAGGGAGGAAATAGAGCATAGCGTGGGGAAAACCCACGACCATCCGCAGGTTGCCGATGGATCTTCCCACGTACGACCGGAGAGGAATCCAACATCAGCTGGACTCACAACGACCACAGTACTCCTGGGTCATTGCGCCGTGCTGGAGTGCTAACCTCTTCGGCCACGGACGCCTCCTACTTAATTATTACAAGTGGATGGTGGTGGGTTTCTACATTGCTCGGCCTGGTTTCTTCCTATCATAATGTTGACCGCTGTCGTTTAAGTGAAATATTCTAGAGTATTTGACGTAAAACTCCAATCAAATAAATATGTAAATATTTGTAAGTGACCAAGTATACTTCTTATAAGTGTCTAGTCTATCTACGCCAGGCCGTTCTAACCTACCGGCGGTAGACTTACGGCTATACAGTCCTCTGCCCAAGGAGAGTAGGAAGTATCAAGGTACTATGTAGTACCAGAAGTTTATTACCCGGAAGTATGCAACTTCCCTATAGCTAGTTTCCACGGCATATTACACATATTACATCATCTGTAGAAGCTCGTGCCACCTGGTGGAGAAATATCTCTTGAGTGGAAATTGTGAACTGAATCACGGTAAATCTAATGTAAACATCTCCTATAAGAAATGGTCACACCGTGAAACCGGAACTCCGTATTCAAAAATTACTATTTCGCTAACCATTGTTGCTATGCAGTTAAGAACCTATTGACTATTTTTATATTTCCAAGCAACTCTAAAACAATTACTATCAAAAACATTGTTGTCCTTTTACAAAAGTCTCCGTCGTAATTTTTTATAGTCTATTTCTACACAACAGCGTTTGGAACATTTTTCCCCACCACGCATCAGCCGTTTATGAAACGTTTGCTGCGCAATAGAAAGAGAAAAAATTACACGGCTGCGCAGATACGTCATACTATGTGTACAGATCAAAGAAATGTGTCGTGGAGAATAGCTATAGGGAAGCTGCATACTTCTAGGTAATGGACTTCTGGTAGTCCTTAATTGGACCACGAGTGTCCCGTAGAACTTTATCGTTCCTCTATGGAAGCAGTTCTTATCCCCTCCTGTCGCGCCAAAATCGCGCGCGAAGGGTACTGTCTTCGTGGCGCGGGACAAGATGTCCTCACCCGGCTTCCATATTCCTCCATTATTTCAATCCACTTTGATACGTAAAAGGCATACATGATATACCCTGCATGAAAATCACACTTGAATGTTCACACAAACGTGCTCTTTAACAGATTGTTATTTTCACATGATTGTGTAATTAATATTTACATTCGACTGACATCTTGTCAGTGTTTTGTGCAGACAAAACTGTCCACATGTAAAAAAAATAAGGAAGTTTTACACAGCAAATATCGAAGGACTGTTGAAACGGGTAGCCACTGCTGTACCTATCATCAAAGGCGGTATTTTCGGCTTCACGTTCAAACAATATTTACGTTTGTTTAACTTCCTTACAACACGTCCTGCTTGTTTGGTACATATTAACTTAACGGAACACATGAAACATTCAGTTTAGTGTTCTTTATATGCAGTTTAGGATGTGTGATAAGGCCCCAGCGGTGACTCGGAAAATTAGATACCCTACGCTGTTAGAATTCACTCAAAAATTTAATCTGTTAATTTGAACAGACTGTCTGCTGTACGAGTGATGCTATAATGTATTCTGGCATTTCAACAGATTTTTGTGTTAAAAACAACAAACATACATATTCTATTAATTCAACATAAAGGCCCTACTAGACTAACAGGATATTTTGTGGTCGGACACCAGACTTCCTGTTAAAATTAATACATTAATTTTCCTAGTAAACGTTCAGCGATTACTGTACATGTTTTACATATATTGTGTAAATGTTTACCTTTTTCAGTAAACATTCCACTTTTGTAAGATGAACTAATTAAGGTGTTTTTACTTGAAATAGTAATGTTTTGAAATATTAAACATGTACATGTTCCCACCCCCCACCAAATTGCTGAACGTTTACATTTGGCAATGTAAGAGGCTTGTGAGTGAGTGAGTGAGTGATTGGGGTTTAACATTGTGCTTAACAATTTTAAGTCATATGACGACGAAGGAATCTAAGAGGCTTGTGTTTTTTAAATTATGTATATTAAATCACTACTTTCCTAAAGCAAATAGGCCTATAAGCCTGCTGCAGCATGTATGAATAACTGCTACAAATCTAAGCTGCATCATTTTGAGTAAATGCTTCAGTGTAAGGTGCTGGCTTCCTCTCCGGCCGTAAGTGGGAAGGTCTGCCAGCAACCTGCGAATGGTCGTGGGTTTTCCCCGGGCTCTGCCCGGTTTCCACCCACCATAATGCTGACCGCCGTCGTATAAGTGAAATATTCTTGAGTACGGCGTAAAACACCAATCAAATAAATAAATAAGTATAAGGTTTACTCATCATTAGTAAAAGTTTACCAATGTAAGTATTAACCTATATGCATCACACAAGTAAACGTATACGTTTATGTGAAGTGAAGCTTCACTGAATCGGATGTAGCCTAGCAGCACCCTTTTCAGACAATGATTACTGGAAAATGTGAAAGGTGATAGCTGTCAAAGCAACTTTGTTGGGGCCGGGACAGCCTGAATTGTGACTGCTAAGCTGGCTCCGCGTTACCAATAAGTTCATCGCTGACGTCAATTTCGAGAATTTCCGACCATTAGTGGAAATAATCATAAAAAGAGTGGTTACATATAAAATATGTCTTATTTTTTTTTTGTTTGATATAACTTTCTTCAATTCCCATAAAAAATCTTCGTATTAGAGATTCTTTTACGTATCTTTCAAGTAAAACGTGTATCATGTCGATCGGCGCTATCGCTACGCTAAGGAAAGTCGAACGGCGTTATCGCCACGCTAAGGAAGTCGAACGGCACTATCACCACGCTAAGGAAAGTCGAACACTAGAACTGGGAAGTTAAAAAGAAACCAACACTTTTCGTTTTTATACATATCCATAGTTAACTATATCAAGGGCTTCTATTTGGCCTATTCACTAATTTCGCGCAAGTTTAAAAAAAAACACTTATACATACAGCATCGCACACGGATTGTCTAAAATGTCAGACCCATAATATTCAAAGAAACACATAAAGTTTGGTCACGTGATATTCATCGTTCATTCTTGAGCACTCAAAAGACTGAAATGCTATGTATAATATTAATAGTTTTACATCCAACATTTTGCCAGTGGTTTCAGGATGAGGAAAAGCGTTCAAAAGCTATGAATGATCATTTTTAAATTGTTAGACATTTAGTGCATTGTCCATTTTGGAGCACTCAAAAAATGTTATATATGGCATTAATATTTATTTATTTATTTTTTTTATTTGCTTGGTGTTTTACGCCGTACTCAAGAATATTTCACCGATACAACGGTGGCCAGTATTATGGTGGGAACAAACCGAGAAGAGCCCAAGGGAAACCCACGATCTTCCGCTAGCTACTGGAAGACTTGAACTCATAGCGACCGCATTAGTGAGGGACTCCTCGGTCGATGCGATGGAAGTATTCATAATGTCATATTTTAGCATTTTTTCAAATTATTAGAGATTTAACACTTTTCAAAAATGTTTTGTAAAATCTAATACCATCAATTATAAAATAAAGTCAAAATCAACGATTTTAATTGCTGAATTCGGCTTTGTTAGTGCTGTGTAAAATTATGTAATCTGACAACCCTGCAAACAACCGTATGGGTAGTGGAACATTTTAACGTGTTAACATTTACATGTTACAGTACCTTACATGTGGTATTATTTTAACACTTTGGAAATCTTGACAATTTATCTCTTGAGTTTTAGAGAGCAGTTACGCACAAGATCCTGGTGGACTATTTTCAGCGGGCACGCACGTTCTGTTTGCTTTGGTCCAGGGATAAAGGAGAACATTCGCACCTGTCACGAATTTATATTTCAATAAGCAAAACTTGTTAACTGTTAATAATTTATAGTTCCGGGTGCGATCTGTATAAACTACCGGAACATTACCTTCTCTTTTAGTTTTACAGAGTTTCCAGATAGTTAGTACCATGCTAACCTTATAAGGTACGATACCACGGACAAAATTGTCAGTCCAGAGGCTTAACAACAGGAAGAGGCTCTTCTGCAATGTACTGAATTGTGGTTTAGTTTCTAAAGTAACCGAAAAACTACCAGAATACTTCAAAAAGAATCAAATCAACCTGACTAGTTAAAAAAACAGGTGGACAACTCTTAAATGAGACAGAAGAATTGCTGACTAAAAACTTCAACAAGAATCAAATCTATCAATGAAGTCAACCTGGTTGGTCAAAAACGGACGGACAACTCTTAAATAAGACAAAAACATTGCTGACTAAACTTTAATGGCGAACCATGTTGATCTCCACAACAAAGGACTGAGGGTCGTAGCTACAAATATTCCATCAACAACAGAAAACCTGGATTTGAGTTGGAATCTTTTGGAGACGATGAATCAATGGAATTCTAACTTGTGAGGTTAGAACCACCAGCGTTCGGAGGGTTATCACAACTACGCTTCCTGGATCTAAGCAACAACCGATTTGTGCTGGAGTATGAATCCTATCCACCCACAGTATTTCATCCTACACAAAAGCTAGAGATCCTAAATATGGATGAAAATAGCCCAGGCTATTCATCCCGTGCGTATCAGTTTCCAGACGAGATATTCAGCAGCTTGATATCACTGAAGGAGTTGACTATTGACGAGCCGTTGCACAATGTTTCATTTGGACCGGGCGTCATGAGCATGTCTCAGCTTAAAAGTCTGTCCGTTTACTGTTGGGAATTTGGAAGCAGCCTCAGACCAGACACATCTGCTGCGTTTGCCAACTTATCAATTCAGTCATTGGTGTTGAGATGCCAGAGTTTAGAGGAAGGGACTTTGAAGCATTTTCCGCATGTGACAAGTCTAAATCTGAGAACAAAATCGCTACCCAACGCCTTATCAGCTCTTGTAGACCTGCGCCATTGCCATATGACATATCTGACAATCACAAATACAAATTCTGACAAAGGGTTCAGCAGGGACCCCGGAACCTTGGCTCTCACTGCAAACAACACGGCTCACTTGGCGACTATTTGTGTTCGTCACCTGGACGAGCAAAAATGCCATAATCCATGTGGGAATAGATGTCTTCAGCCGATTCCAGTACCCGGAGTGTCTAGAAACATTTAACTTTGGAAACAATTATCTGCCCGTCGCTACTAGCTACTTAGCAGCAATTGGCATGATACAACTCAAAAGGTTAAAGTATTTAAATATCAGTCCAGGAAGACGTTATGCGTTTACTGTGACAGAGAACAGCGATCTTGTGTTGACAGAGACCTCTGTTTTTCAATTAAATCTGGTGGTGCCGTCATCTTGGTAGTTTTGAACGCTAGTTTTCTAGCCGGTTCGGTTAGAAGTGATAAGGATGTAAACTTTACTAAGGAAAAAAGTTCTTGATGTGTCACACGACGGTCAATACGTCAATGGTTGTTCTTTTGTCGTATCCGGTCTGGAGAACTGTGCTGAACATATCCAAATGGAACACTGCTGCGTTATCTCCAGGATTATTCAGGTATTTTGCCTCACTTCAGGTTTTGGTGGCCAGAAATTGTAGACTGAGCACTGACTTTCGCTATGATTTGGATGCTGTTATCTTCACAAATTTGAAACATCTGAAAACCCTCGATGAGTAACGATTTTACAACACTAAGTAGATTCATCTTCAGTCCGCTGCAAAGTTTAGAAACCTTGATCCTGTCAAACAATAAGCTGATCCATATACCAGAGTCCATCTATGATTTGGTCTCATTGACATTCTTGGACTTGTCATCCAATGTGATTTCATCTTTGTCACGTGCACAAATGGACTGGTTGACCGCTGACAATTTATCCCGCTAAAAAGATGCTGTCAGAGTTTCACTGAACCGTAACCCCTCCTCTGCACTTGTAACACCGTCAGTTTTGTGCGATGGCTTGTAGAAGGCTCTGCCAATGTTGAAGCACGTTTGACATTAACGTGCAGCCGAGGAAATGGAACGTTCGTGGATATTGGTAGCCTCAAATCAAAGCTTAAGAACATGGAAGTATCTTGTGTCAGCAACTTTTGGTTGACATTTTCCACAGTTGGCTCGGGTCTGATGGCCGTGGTAATTGTTCTAGGAATATTTGCCTACCGCTACAGATTGAATATCAAATATTGGGCTCTGTCAAAATGCAGGAGAGGTTCTGTCGTTGAAGAAGTGACAAACGAACCGATACCGAGACGATGCCTTCGTAGCGTATAATTACTTCAGTTACCGATGGGCTTGCATTGTTCTGCGACAATTTCTGGAAGATGAAAACAACTACACGATCTGTCTCCATGATCGAGACTTCCCGGTGGGTGTCAGTATTCAGCAAAACATAGTGGACGCCGTGAACAACAGTCGCAAAGTTATCCTAGTCATCAACAAGTCGTTCCTGAAAAGCGATTGGTGTGAATTTGAAATTCAAATGACGGGCATGCGCATGGTGAGAGATGGTTATGAAAACGCCATTATTGTGATCATGATGGAAGAGATTCCCGTGTCGGAAATGCCACGGTCGCTGCTGAACCTTTGGAATCACATTACATTCCTGCTGTGGCCGGGCAATGACCTGGGTGACGAACGGATCTTCTGGAACCGTTTGCTGGAGGTCATGGCACGCTGATCTATACAAACCAGTTTGCAGGAGGTCATGGGACGCTGATCTGCGGTTGTATGCTGAAGGTAATGACACGTCGATCTATACACACCCGTTTGCTGGATGTCATGGCACACTACTCTATACACACCGGTTTGCTGGGGGTCATCGCACGCTAATCTATACACAGCCGTTTGTTGGAGGTCATAGCACTCTAATCTATACAAACCCCTTTTGCTGGAGGTCATGGCACGTTTATCTATACACACTCGTTTGCTGGAGGTAATGGCACTGTAATCTATACACACCCGTTTGCTGGAGATAATGACACGCTAATCTATACACAGCCGTTTGCTGGAGGTCATGGCACGTTGGTCTATATACACCCGTTTTCTGGAGGTCATGGCACGCTAATCTATACACGTGCCTTCTTTATTTAAACCTGACAGAGGAATGACACCCCACCAGTGTGATTTTATTGTGATTGTATGTTAAAGGTGGTGACAAATCAGAATTTTGAGTAATTCTAGACCAGTGACGTCTAATAAATTGCAATTGTCATCACTGCATTTTTATTCTTTAACGTGACCTCATTCTGCTTAGGCCATGGTCCTGGTGGGGTGTAAATTTTTACTATTTAAACATTTACATGAACAGTTAAAGTAAAGCCCTCACCGATATAAATTGACAAGGGGCTGTATTTCACCGGTTACGCGTGACCATTTGTTAGCTGTCACACTGTCGTCGCTGCTCTAGTTTCACTCTCTATGTTGTACGTCTTTAATTACTTTATTCCTCTCATTCAGCTACACGTAGGAAAATACTAAGAACAATGCGATTATATTCAGTCTGTGCTGCCGATGCAAAATTAAGCCTAGTAAATTTATTTTATACTACATATGATGGATATATGTATAGAGAGAGAATTATATGTATTACAAAACCCCAAACTATAAGAGAAAACTTTTTTTTTTAAACTTTGAAACTATTTAACAGGTTGATATCATGGACTGAGAATGAAGTAAAATTTCATGTTAAAATAAATTTTTAAACAAAGTTATTGTTCATTGGCTGTAACGACTAATGTTAATGTTGTTATGTCGCCTAGTGGTTAGCGTGCTAGCGCAGCACAGTGACTCAACAGCCTCTCACCATGGCGATGGCTGTGAGTTCAAGTCTAGGTCATGCTGGCTTCCTCTCTTGTCGTACATGGGAAGGTCTGCCAGGAACCTACCAATGGTCTTAGGTCTCCCCTGGGTTTCCTCTCACCATAATGCTGGTCGCCGTCTTATATGTGAAATATCCTTGGGGGGCCGCGTAAAACACCAATGAAATGTATAGATAATGTACATCGCACAGCGTACAGATGGTGGAATCTATGCGTATTTCAGCCGCCAACCAATGTAAATTGGACTTTCCATGGCAATCGTGGCAAGTCTAATCCCAAAACAAGGTTTGACACAAACTACCAAGGAACTAAGAAAGTATGTAAAGTACGAAATTAAGACGGAATCATAAAAAGAGAAGCAGTCCAGTTTTTAGTGATGTTGAAAAGACGCTAGAAATTTTCAAGGCAAATGAATGAAATTAGAATTCAAATCCTGAATTTTGTACAATTGCACAATGGTACTTTCAGCAGAATTACTGTACTTCTTGTGGTATCTTCGATAAAACAGTAAATACAAATTTGGAACAGCTTCTAATAATGCGATCTCTATATGGGGATTTATGCACATTTGGAATCCGGTTCTTGCTTCAAAGTATAAGTAGTTATAGAATACAGTGATGTTGCAGCAATTGTAGTGATAACTCCTCCACAAGAACCTGACAGTAATAATTATATATCTGAATACATGATACACAAAGCCTAAAACTGTATAAGAGTTCATGGGAAGGTTCTTCAGCAACCTGCGGATGGTCGTGAGTTTCCCCCGGGATCTGCGCTGTCTCCTCCCACAATACTGCTGGCCGTGAGATAACATAAAACACCAATGAGATAAATAAATAAAACTGTAAGATATACATGAACACGAAAATATTTTTTTTGCATAAAGATTGAAATAATTTGTTTTGTACATAATATTATAGTTTCCTCTAACCAAAATACTTTTAAGAAACAGACCCTTGATACCAGAGAGTTTGAAGTGACCGTGGCAGGGTTTGGTAATCAAGAGTTACTCATGTACAGATGACACTGTTCAAAACACTATTTATAAGTGTAGTCGGTTTGACACTAAGGCACTGATTTGCCGTGCGTTACATATAGGTACGGATGACTATATTCTCAAACGCCATTTATGAGTGCAGTCAGTTTGACACTTTCAAGGTGATGTAGAGCTATTGACCTCCCCTGCGTTACTGAGACGTACAAATAAAAACACCATTTATGCCTGTACTGAGTTTGACACTCTCGCGACAGTGTATGGACCTACAGATCTGAGATCTGTTTCATTCTTCTCAGTTTAGCTTTCAGAGATAATGTAAAAGCTAAGCTGTGGACGTGGTCAACCCGATCTCAGAGCTAATTTAGCTGTATTGTTTAATAAACAAAGCCTCTCTTTCATGGGGCATCATTCGGTGTCATTTAGCGCCGTTGTCCACAGTTAGGGTAATCATAATCAGAGTAAGTGAGCAGGTAAACTCAGAAATTCAATAAACGTATTTATTTATTCTTTATTAATTTGAGGTATGTTTTCGCCGCAAAGATGAATAATTCACTGACAGTAATCGTACTTAAAGGTGGAGAGGAAACCGAACATTGTCCATGGTAAGCTACCGCGTCTCCCCAGGTGGCCTACATCCCAGACATACATCGTACAATAGTACTATAATAATAGTACTATAGTAAGATATAAGAATGCATTGTATTTATTTATTTATTTTTTTTCTGTTAAGACCCATCCAGACTACCCAACATCACTTAACTTTTGTTGACTCAACAAGAGTCAATTGAAGTTGAGTCAAAAAGTTGAGCCGTGTTGAGTAGTCTGGATGGGCTCTTCAACTCCGTTCAACAATACTCAACACCATCCAATTTTGTTGAATCGGAAATGTGCATGTGTATTTTTTGTCAACAATTTGAGTCAAGTTGAGTGAACGTAGAGCGGGCGTGTAGAAATAACGTGGCCGTCTTAAGACACGTGACCAGGGCAAATATGGCGGCACCAAAGGCGAAAGAGAGAACCTGGTATCCCGATGACAGGAGTATGGCCATGGCAATAAGCGCAATAAGTCTGGTAAACAAACACAGCTCATCGCGGTTCAACACATGATGACAATGTTGGCAATGTTAACCTATCAGATTTGTAGTGTGGACGAGACATTAGTCGTACTTAACAGTTTTTCAGTCAAACGACACGGAGTCAACATTAGGGGTGTGTACATATACTGTGTCTTCTTGTAGGCCAGGCCGATGTCGCCAAAGTGCTGCTGCCACTGAAGTATTATGCCGAAGACACCATTTGATGAAGGTCATAGTTATGGGAATTTTTGTGACATGCTCTTTTTTTAATGCGTGTGATCGTTTTTTTTAACACCTATGATCGGAGTTAACCACTGACCTTCATCGGTAACCTCCACTACAAGGTCATGGATGCGTTGTGGATAAACGCTGACTCGCTGCAGCCATTAGGGCCTTCACTGACCAACGAGGGCGCGTTTTCGAGTTCAGCCGTCTCATCTCTTATGTCAGAAGTTTTTTCAGGTACCTGGCGATTGGTCTGTTGGTTACGCCGGGGACTCGGTCAGGTTTGTTCCTCCAGTAAACCTACCCAACGTCGTATAAATCAAACATTCTTGACGACAGCGTTTAAACATCAAATAAACAAAGGAATATATCGCCTATATCGGCTGCCTGTAGAACAATGCCATATTCAGTTATAGTCATAGACAGAGATTTCTTCAGGATTAATGTAATTTGAACATATGAAATTATTCAGCATTAAATTCTTATCAAGCAATAGTGCTGACACTGTACAGGCCATACATTAAGTTGTGTGGTGAAATATTAAAAATTTAAAAAAAGAAAGGCTCCTTACATCTCACGTGACAGTCATGTGATGTATTATCAAAGAAGATGATACTGTCGCTGTGTGGAATCCTTGTCAAATGAACTGGGGAAAATATCTGATCGATAGAAGGAATTTGATTGGCCATCGACTACTGACGTCATTCGTCTTTGTGTGGCGTAAAAGGGCAGAAACACCATTTCATACACGGCTTCTGCGATGGATGCATGATTCCGAAAGTTGAGGGGTGGCAACAATACTCTGCAGGGTAAGTCTGAGAGAAAACATTTGTATTTACATCTCTGTGTGATAAGACAATATCTGTTAAGGCAAAGGGGTTGATATCGACTACTGTGCCATTAAATACACATTGAGCGAGGCTAGCCGACGGTGGTTTCGCACATGATGTACGGCCATTGTGGCTTCACTGTTTCGGCCTCCCTTGTGATACAGCGACCGGCCAGGCTGACGTATCCTCCACTCGTACACGCATAAACTACCATGCTGATCGATGCAGAACAAAGGCTGCACACTGAATGCGGTGTACATGTGTCCGTCAATGTGTCTGCCTGTATAAACTACCAGCTGGCAATCATTAACGCGTTTTAGGCGAGATCTGTTGCCAGGATGGAGATAAAAAAAGTGCTGGATGCGATGGGGAAATGTGGCACGGGTGAAGTGGGAGAGAGATATTCTTGCAGCAGAGCAGGATATATATTGGTTGTTCTATGCCCGTTACAATAATTGACTGATCACAACAACGCACTAAATAAATCCTCACGGCCGAAAATGATACACTGCATTAAACTTAAAAAAATAAATGAGAAATGAATAAGATGAATAAATACTAAGTAAAGAATCCAGCTCATTAATCAACAACTATTTTTTCACATATTATATATATAAATATATATATATATATATATATATATATATATATATATATATATATATATATATATATATATATATATATATATATATATATATATATATATATGTATATGTATATATTGCTGTAGGTTTATAAATTTATTTAATGCCAGCATGGGACACATGTCATGTCAAAGGTACGGCTATATGATAAGACTGCTATAATAGACAAGAAGGTTATATCTCAGTGGTTTTTCGAGGTCATTTTTATCTTCGACTGTACGTGGAAGGTCTTGCAGCACCCTGCGAATGGTGGTGGGTTTCCCCCGGGGTATGTCCAGTTTCCTCTCACCATAATGTTGGCCGCCGTCGTATAAGTGAAATATTCTTGAGTACGGCGTAAAACACCAATCAAATAAATCGTATACAATACGTTAACTGAATGTAATCAACCGTTCAGCCCACTAAAACTGCATGTTTTTTGGGAAGGACCCATGCATTCATTGATATCACACTCTAAAAAGCTGATCTGTTAAACCGACAGAATACATTGTGTTTCCCAGTTAAACTGACGGCCGTCATACATGTGTATAGCGTTTAAACACCTATCGATCCAATAGAATACCTTTGTTGGTGTATGGGAGTTTGTTACTTCCCTTTACACCTGATATTATGTTGCAGTGACATTATGTTTTGTATCGAACTACTAAGAAAATATATTATATTACATTTAACAGAATTTTTAGAGTGCAATGACATGGTTTCCACGACCATACTTCTTACAGCACATATGCCTCTCTGTGTACGCTCGCTTTACATCACTGCCACCACTTGACAAGCTTGGCCTTTGGATCCTGGGTGACGCACGAATATGCTGATTAGGCTTAGACTCACCACTGCATGGTTTCCTCGCAGTGAACCATTTAATCAGTATTCATTAATAAAATTGTTTCAGGTGCTAGGTTGGAATCATTTTGTACATACTTTAGATAAAGAGAATACACGTGTATAGGTATAATAAGAAACAATGGCTGACAGAGTTAGTCTGTTTTCTGACATCACTTCCTGCTCATCACCACGGCCCCAGTGACCTCAGAGTTGTTTAAAGTTTTCTTTACAAAATGTGCTATAATGGTGGAAGTGATGTAAAGCGAAGATAGAGAGCTGTGCATGCGCTGTAAGCAGTATGTTCCACGACCTGCCGATCTGCTATCAAATTAGCACCTGCAGTGTTATTTGTTTATTTATTTAATTGGCGTTTTACGCCGTTCTCAAGAATATTTCACTTATATGCGACGGCGGCCAGCAATGTGGTGGGTGGAAACCGGTTAGAACCGGGGAACCACGATAATCCGCAAGATGCTGGCAGACCTTCTCACGTTATGGTCGGAGAGGAGGCCAGCATGAGCTGGACTTGAACACACAGAGACCGCATTGGTGAGAGGCTTCTGCGTCATGCTCAACCACCTCGGCCATGTGGCCCCCGCTGTTGCGATGTAACGTATGTACATATGTATGTATGTATATTACGTACGTATGTATGTATGTATGTTACATACGTATGTATGTATGCTTGGGGTTTCACGTCGTATCAGAAGCCCATTACCTAGAAGTATGTAACTTTCTTATAGCTAGTCCCCACGGCACTTTACACTTTTATTCGATCTCTAACACATCATGTGGCGCATCGGCGCAGTCATGTATTTTTCTTTCTCTCTGTTGCGCAGCAAACGTTTGAGAAACAACTCATGTATAATGGTTTCGGTTGTGATGAAATAGACGTTAAAAAAAAAAGACCGGTTAACGGTGTGACCAGTTCTTGTAGCAACGTTTACAATTAGATTTCCCATGATTCTGTTTCATAATTTCCACTCAAGAGGTTGGCCTATTTCTCCATCATGTGGCGCGAGCTCTACACATGACGCTACATGTGTACTGTGCCGTGGAGACTAGCTATAGGGAGTTGTTTACTTCTAGGTAATGGACTTCAAGGTGTGTCCTGCATCCTAGGACGTGTTTGTTTTTCTGCTATCGGTATTCCTATTTTTACCGTATGCTATCTATATTTAAACATCTGCAAATTTAAGTGATTTGTTACTTTAATTGGATTAGACGAAATTAAAATACAGATCTGAAAATATAATCTAATTTAGGCCTACCTCTATCATGCGTATCATAAGTTTTAATTGCTTTTACTATAGTAGTTTTCTCAAAGATAATGAGTGCAGGATAATTAAGCGAAGAAAATTATATATACTAGCCATATTGCTGATACCTTAAATATGACCCAGAAATTGAAAGGACCGTACAAGCCATCCAAATCTGATTTGTCTTTTGAAGTCACTATATACTCACTAT